>NC_041389.1:509055380-509062914 GCF_002162155.2 Triticum dicoccoides
GTCTATTTGCTTCAGGAGAGCTAGCTTATTAATACTAATGAAATAATCGTCCCATGTTCCATTTCGGTAAATGGTATATTTTTTATGGCATACATACATACATATAACTCAGATTTTATTGGTAGGATTATGCCAAAATTTACACTAAAAAGGAGGCGGCCTTGTATACCGAAACATATGGTTCCCGCAAAAAAAAATACCGAAACATATGGAGTAGTTTCTATCAACTCTGTTGGTTGGCCAGTCTGAGTAATTTGCACCGATCAACATTACCAACAAGATTAATTACTCTTATTTAGTTTGATGAGCCGAAACAAGAATGCCTAGGTCAACATCACCGGGCGAGCGATGAGAAGACCCCGCGGTGGCCGGCGATGAACGGACCAAAGTTGGCGGGCTGTCGTGTACGCAGGCATCGCCGCGCCGGCACGACTTGATTCTCGAGAGCCCCGTACGAGAATCCAATCAAGTCAAACAACTTCACCTGCAGGTCGGCCGGCGCGACTTGATGATTCCCGTTCGTTCAAAGAGTTACGGCACTCCAACTCTGTACGCCCCGATCTACTATTTCTTATCCTGCCATCCTTGAACCAGTCGCCGTCGCCATCGCCATGACTTCACCACTTCATCACCAGGCAGGTGAATGTGGCTATATATGCATGTACCTCCATCGCTCATGTCAAACAACAGCAACGAGTCGCCTTCCAGCCTTGCTGCCTCTCAAGTGCTAGCTACTCTCCCTCACACACTCAGCCGTGCCATGGTGACCTTCACGGCGCGCCGGAGCGAGCCCGAGCTGGTGCGGCCGGCGCGGCCGACGCCCGTCGAAACCAAGGCCCTCTCCGACCTCGACGACCAGTGGTCGCTGCGGTTCTACGAGTCCATCGTCGGCTTCTTCCGCAGCCCGCCGGGAGAGAGCACCACGCCGGGCAAAGTGGCCAAGGGCATCAAGGCAGCCGTGTCGGGGGCTCTCGTTTACTACTACCCCATGGCCGGACGCCTGAGAAAGCTCCCCGACGGCAACAAGCTGGTGGTGGACTGCACGGGGGAAGGGGTGATGTTTGTGGAGGCCACCGCAGACGTGCGGCTGGAGGACCTCGGCCAGCCGATGGTGCCGCCATACCCGTGTGTCGAGGAGTTCTTGGGCGACGCCGGCAACACGAGGGATGTCATTGGCAAGCCTCTGCTCTTCCTGCAGGTAGCCGATCTTTCTTAACTGTACTTCGTTTCTTGATTTTTCCTTGCAGTCTTTTCTATAGCTTATGGGCGGTAATATATTGATTTGCTATGAACTTATTATTAGCATGATGTTGTGGGTCTAGCTGTCTAGGGAAAAGGGAGAGACAGCGAAAAGGTTGCTAGGAAATTCATAATATGGGTCTTTTTCATCGGGTAAAAGTTTCGAGAAAGTGAAATGGTTGCTAGGAAATTCCAACTTAACATGGAGGAGAAGGTCCCTAGTTTATGTAAACTTTTATCATTTTCAAATTACTAAGTAATTAGTTTATCTTTTGTTATTTTAGTTATTTAGTGTTGTAAGTAAACCTAACTAATGATTGTACATATAATTTGATGGTGATTTGCAAACATGTACTGATTTTTTTTTTTGAAGAGATGTGCTGGAGTTCATCATCAACTAAGATAGATCTAATATTTATTTTGTTTAGTGACATGAAACATATTCAAAACAATTTAGATCAGCACCAGTACAAATAAAAAGTGTAGTAATATAGAAAATGGGGATATGGCTAGTATGTGGTCACCTTAATTGATTAACTCCATTACAACAAAACTTTCTAACTATATATTTTATTGGGATATCATGCCACCATTCATGACTTAACCATATATACGTCATTTGTTTTGCAGGTGACACAACTCAAATGTGGAGGATTTGTCATTGGGCTTCACATGTGTCATTGCATTGCTGATGGTTTTGGCATCCTCCAATTTATAAAATCTATAGCTGATCTTGCATGTGGTGAACTTATCCCAACCACCTTGCCAGTGTGGAAAAGAGATATTTTCACAGCACGTATCCCACCCTCCGTCTCACACGTCTACCCGGCTTATAAACCATTTCTTCTTGGGTTAGATTGCAGAGGAGATGATGTCATGCTATCAACTCCACCAGAAACTATGGAAGTGCAATATTTATTCTTTGGACCAAAAGAGATAGAGATTTTAAGAAGCCATGTCCCAGGACATCTCTCCAAATCTACAACAACATTCGAATTGATTACTGCCGTTATGTGGCGATGTCGCACATTGGCATTGGGTTATGAAGCTAATCAAAAAGTACGTGTCATGTTTACTTTAAATGCACGTGGCAGAAGCATTAATGGGGCAAGCGTTGCCGTCCCACATGGTTACTATGGAAACGCACATTTCTCTCTCGTGGTTGAGGTCACAGCTGATGAGTTGTCTACAAAGCCATTGGCTCATATACTTGAGCTAATGCGCAAAGTCAAGATGGACACCACGAAAGAGTGTGTGAAGTCAATGGTGGATTTGATGGCTTTATGGAGAGAGTGGTCACCATTCTGCATGGACAGAACATACGAGGTTAGTGATACAAAGTGGGTTGGAGACAATACCCTACAGTTTGGGAAAGCTGAGTTGGTTGCAGCCGGTACCCCACATGCAGGAGATTTCACTTCAAAGTTGATAAGCTATCATACAAAGTGCAAGAATCAAGACGGTGAAGACTCAATAGTGGTATCAATCTTATTGCCAAAATTGGCAATGGAGAAGTTTACAAAGGAGATGGCAATTTGGTTGAAGAAATAAAATGGATATGTATAAAATGTAATTAGTCCATTTTACTTTCTATCATGATTTTGTATTAAGGTTGAAAAACATCGACCAAAGTAGGTCGTGTACTACCATTAAACTACATAGGAAACTAGACATGATACCACTTGTTGTATCAATGATGTATTGTCCTAATGCTTGTATTGTCACTTATGAAATTTTTCATGTTTGTCTAAGAAAATATAACTATAACATTTACCTTTGGTACATTATTTCTTTAGACTCATAAGAAACTATTGAAAAGTTATTTTTCTCTTTTTTGAGATCGCAAAACTGGTGAGGTGATGCATGATTTGTTACGGCAGGGTTAAGAGATGTGTTTTGACTTGTGCGTCGTGCTTTGTACCGAATACTTGGTTTTATATATGAACTTTGTGACACCTCAAATTTATTGGTTCTTATAGTTCAAAAAAAATGACTGATCAAAAAACACTATACCACTAGCTTCTATAAGAAAAATAATAGACAATGAATGTAAATATGTATTAGTTTGAACATGAATATGAGTGTGTTTTCACACATTATCCATAATTATAGCTAGCTAAAAGACGTATCATGGACTTATGTTGCCCAAAAGTGCATGCCATGTCAGCCTAAAAGATGACCAATATGACATGTTCCTTCGAATAGTTAAATTACACAAAACCAATTATTATTTATTATATTACTATATACATGGTGAAATGTGGAAGCTATGGCATGTTTGTAAAGCCCAATTTTTTTTTTGAATGGTAAAGCCCGAAGTTAGATACAAAATGGGTTCGATAATCCTTGGTCTTCAGAATAGACTGCTTGACCTTATCCAGTAGTTCAGCCCACGACACATGCCAAACTGATCCTTCAAGCATGCAAAAACAAAATGTACCAGAGTAGAGTATAAACTTGCACAACATGCAAAAAAATTCAAACAACGTGGTATGAGTCATATTGACATTTTGCTTTTGCTAGTTTGCGTCGAGCAATTGATCACACATGATTGTATCTCCACTATATGTAATAAGCTCCCTTTTGCTAGAAAAATAACTTGTTAAAATCCCTCTTTATTCTGAAATTGGCTGTTAACGCAGCATCCACAATAAGACGTTTCCTAGAAAAGAACGATTGTTTGATTGTATCGAAAATCAATTAAGTCCATTAGATCTTGGCAGTCGGGTTTACGAACAGCCACGTCCTTTAGTAGAAAGACACATCCCAAGTGAAAAAAATGTATGTTCATGGAAAGGCACTTCCCTTGGTAAAAAGATGTCTATTTGTTGAAAAAGACATCCCTTTGTGAAAATACACGCCCCTTGATGACATGATGTCTCTTCTTGAAAAGATATATTAGAAAAGAACAAAAAAGGAAGCACAAATTGCTAGATTTTTTTTCAGGGTAAATTGCTAGATTAACATGTTACAAAATACGGTTTGTAAAAGATGTGACCATTGAAAATTCTTAATTGTGCTAGAAATATAATGTACCTTAACATTTCAATTTGGTATGCACTTCAACAACATATAAACTTTGCAAGTTTATGTTTAACATTATATAAATATTTTAAATAAAGCTCACTATGAACATATAATAAATACCCAGAGCAAAGCGTGGGCTTTACACTAGTGTATACTGAAAAACAAATCATATTAAAAATCAAATTGATCAGAGAATTTGGTAAGCAATAAATTTACTCTTAATTTCTTCAGTAATAAGTTCAAATCATAAATCGTACGAAAATGATATCGTTTATATTTGGTAAAAAATACTTTTTTGGGGCAAGTCCAAGTCAAATTGCTTTGATCCACAACATCGCACACCGGATAGATAAAGTATGAACGACTGGGGCCGTGTCGGTCGGCGGACTCCGGGTCATCACCGGCTAGCCAGCGGAGTGGAGAGTGGAGACCGGGCGTGCTGCTAGGTGACGACGGACGGATCAAAGTTGACGGGTGGTGGCGCCGAGCCGGCAAGACTTGTGATTCCCGAGAGGCGAGCGCTCACTCGTTCAAAGAGTTCAACTCTGTGCACCGGCCGGGATAGAACAAATACACGTGCTCTTCTTCGTCCTGCATCTGCATGCATGCCATCCTTGAAGCAGTCGCCATCACCTGCTTATATGTAGTACGTCCAAAGCTCATGCCAAGCAAACGACTGCAAAGGGTCACATAATCTTAGCAGCCATCGCACGTTTCTTTCACATACTGATAGTTGAGCTGCCATGGTGACCTTCACGGCGCGGCGGAGCGAGCCAGAGCTGGTGTGCCCGGCACGGCCGATGCCGCGCGAGACCAAGGCCCTCTCCGACCTCAACGGCCTGTTAGAATTAATGGGCTAGGCCCATAGCAATTTCTGAAATCTCAAAGCCCATGTGTAAAATGGTAAGTGTTGGTGCTAAAGTTTAGTCCCACCCCAGAAGTTGAAGAAAAGTTGGACCTCTTTATATAGTGGGTTCTGTTAGCCTAAGTAATCTCATGCAGTAGTTTAGTTTTTTCTTTCTGTTATGAAATAAGGCATGCTGGACATGTACGTAGAGGAGAGCTGCGTCTCTCCGTAGGATACTCTCACCTCCTGGTCGTGGCTTCTGATCGATCCAGTCGCTGGATGGAGCGACACTTGCGGATCGCAGCTGCCAGGCCGGGAGGTGGTTAGTGGAGTCCTGCATGATGCATAAAACAAGGAATAACAGAACTGAAAAAAGGCTGCGCATTGTGGCAGCACAAAACCTCTCGCGAGTTCATCCTTCTCCACGATCTCTCTCTCTGATTTGATCGATCGGAAACTACATTTGGCATCAGAGCCTAGGTGTTTGATCCTCGGCGCGGCGGCGGTGTGTGATCCGTCGTGGTGATGTCCGGTGACGAGTCAGACGGGAAGAGCAAAGGAGGGGGCAAGTCGCCGCCGAAGACGCCATCATCCAAAGCCCCGCTCGCGCGCCTCACCGGCAGCGGAGGCGGCGAGATCAGGGTGGTGGAGCGCGTCGTGCGCGAGGAGGCGGGCGCCTCCATGATGCTCACGCGCACTAACTACATGGAGTGGGCGCTTGTGATGCAGGTCAAACTGCAGGTCGCTCGGGTCTGGTCCGCGGTGACCGACGAGGCCGCCGACGAAGACGCCGACCGGCGCGCGCTGCAGATCATCCTCACCGGCGTTCCGCCGGAGATGCTGCGCGTGCTGGCTGCAAAGGACACGGCGAAGACGGCGTGGGAGACGATCCGGACGATGCGGATGGGCAGCGAGCACGCTCGCGAGGCCAAGGCGCAGGTACGGCCGCGCGAATTTGAAGATCTTCGGTTCAAGGACGGAGAGTCCGTTGAGGATTTCGGGTTGCGCCTCGCCGCCCTCGTCGCGGATCTGGAGCTATACGGCGACCCCGTCACCGAGCACAAGGCCGTTCAAAAGTTTCTCCGAGTGGTGCCGTGGAAGTTCCGCCCGATGGCCATGGCGATCGAATCACTGATCGATCTGAAGACCATGTCGATCGAGGAACTCGTCGGGCGCTTCTCGGCTTGTGAGGATCACTACGATCTCGACGATGCCACACAGTCCACCGGGCGCCTCATGCTCACGCACGAGGAGTGGATGGCCAGAGAAAAGCACGGCGGCGGCAGCGGATCGTCATCCAGTGCGGGCAGCGGCAAGAACAAGTCGCCCGCTAAACCGAAAGGCGCGGGCGGCGGCAAGCCTGCGTCAGGAAACCAGGGTGCAGGTGGATCGGGAGGCTCAGGCGGCAGGAAGAAGAAAGGCAAATGCCATCACTGTGGCATCCCGGGGCACTGGAAAAAGGAGTGCCGGACGTGGCTTCGTGAGCAGGAGCAGAAAGGCACCCAGGAGCAGGCTAATCTGGTGCAGGGTGGCGCGGAGCACGACCCAGGTCTGTATATGGCTGTGGTCACCACCATTTCCACGCCACAGATCGCTGCGCCGCATGAAGTCTTCCTCAACGAAGAGAAGGTCATGCCAGTGCCCTCGCCGGACGGAGTGTGGTATTTCGACACCGGCGCCAGTAGCCACATGACAGGCGACAGGGGAGTCTTTGCGTCACTTGACGAAACAGTGCACGGCATGGTGAAGTTCGGAGACGGCTCTGTAGTGGCCATACAAGGGCGCGGCTCAGTGGTGTTCCGCTGCCAAGGCGGAGGGCAGCGCGTGCTCACGGGCGTCTTCCACATCCCGAGCCTGCGCACGAATATTGTGTCAGTAGGGCAGCTAGACGAAGCAGGCTGTGTCGTCAACATACAAGAAGGCGTGATGACCATCCAGGATCCAGGACGGCGCACACTGGCACACATTCGTCGCTCTGGTAATCGCCTGTACACTGGGGCGTTGGAGATCGACACGCCCAGGTGCTTGCTGGCACTGGGAGACGACGTGACCTGGCGTTGGCACGCACGCATGGGGCATTTGCATTTCCGCGCTCTCCGTGCAATGTCATCGAAGCAGATGGTGCGGGGCATGCCAGTGATCGACCGCGTCGAAGAATACTGTGATGGGTGCGCTCTCGGCAAGCAACATCGCACGCCGTTCCCACAAGTCGCTGCGTACCGCGCAGAGCGCGGGCTGGAGCTCGTGCACACTGACCTTTGTGGGCCGATCGAGCCGACCACACCTGGAGGAAGCAAGTATTTTCTGCTGATTGTGGACGACTACAGTCGTTACATGTGGTTGGAGCTGCTCAAATCCAAGGACGAAGCCTTTGCACGGTTCAGAAAGGTGCAAACTCTCGCGGAGGCAGACGGGAGCTGC
>NC_041389.1:509063331-509097987 GCF_002162155.2 Triticum dicoccoides
GGGGGCGAGTTCAACTCCAATGAGTTCAAAGCCTACTGTGAAGAAATTGGTGTCAAGCACTACACAACTGCTCCGTACTCGCCGCAGCAAAATGGAGTGGTAGAGCGGAGAAATCAGACGGTCGTGGAAATGGCCAGATGCATGTTGAAGAGCATGGACATGCCAGCGTACTTCTGGGCGGAGGCGGTGAGAACCGCCGTGTATGTGCTGAATCGCGCGCCCACACGCAGTCTGGAGGGTGTCACGCCTTATGAAGCGTGGCACGGCCGTAAGCCTAGCGTGCAACACTTGCGCACGTTCGGGTGCACGGTTCATGTCAAGAACGTCGGCCCCGGCGTCACGAAGCTAAGCAATCGCTCAACGGCAATGGTGTTCATTGGATACGAGGAAGGTTCCAAGGCCTATCGTGTGTACAACCCAACAACGAAGAAGGTGCAGGTGACTCGAGACGTGATCTTTGAAGAAAGCAGGCCCTGGACATGGCGAGCACCGGGCACGGCAGAGGACCGCGCCGCGCCCACGACCTTCACAGTCGTGTACACCACTGCCGGCGGGGTGCACGAGATAGACACAGGGTCTCCTACGTGTGCCTCGACGCCGCAGCGGTCCCCAACGCCCACAACACCTGCACCCGCGGCCTCACCTGCTGGGGTGATCACGCCGGCTTCAAGTACATCAGGGACGCCAGAGTCCACTCCGGCAACACCTGCAGCAGCGGACGGAGACTACTCGGCCACCCTGCAGTCACACGACTCCAGACACGACGTGCCAACAGGACAGCCAGTGCGCTTCCGGAGCTTCACGAGCGTACTGGAGGAAACTGAAGATCAGGCAGTGCGTGAGCAGTTTGAGCGCTGCCTGCTCGTGCGTTGCATGTTTAGCGCGGAGGAGCCAAGCGATGTGGACGAAGCGCTGGCTAGCAAGGCATGGAAAGGGGCCATGGATGTCGAGATGCAGTCCATTGTCGAAAATGGCACATGGAAGCTTGCTCAACTCCCGGCTGGGCACAAAGCAATAGGACTGAAGTGGGTGTATCGTGTCAAGCGTGATCCGGCAGGCAATGTAGTCAAGCACAAGGCTCGTCTCGTCGCAAAGGGATATGTCCAGCGTCAGGGGGTGGATTTTGAGGAGGTTTTCGCCCCCGTAGCTCGCATGGAGACAGTTCGGCTACTGCTGGCTCTCGCCGCGCACTCTGGCTGGGAAGTTCACCACATGGACGTGAAATCAGCCTTCCTGAACGGCGATCTCACTGAGGAGGTATATGTTGATCAGCCATCGGGGTATGAAGTTGCAGGCCAGGAAGGAAAGGTACTCTGACTGCACAAGGCTCTGTATGGGCTGCATCAGGCACCGCGGGCGTGGTATGCAAAGTTGGATGAAACTCTCACCTCCCTTGGTTTCACGCGAAGCGCTCTGGAGCATGCTGTGTACTGATGAGGTAGCTCACAATCACACTTGTTGGTTGGAGTGTATGTAGATGATCTGATCATCACAGGAACCACAGCAGCAGATATCATCTCTTTCAAAGAACAGATGCAGAAACTCTTCAAAATGAGTGATCTCGGGCGGCTAAGTTACTATCTGGGAATTGAGGTAGATCAAAGTAGCAATGGAATTACTCTGAGTCAGAAGAGCTATGCGGGCAAGATTCTGGAGATTGCAGAGATGAACAACTGCAACAGTTGCCACACACCAATGGAGTGTCGTCTGAAACTGAAAAAAGATGATGACTGTGATCTGTTTGATGCTACCTTGTACCGCAGAGTGATTGGGAGCCTGCGCTATCTAGTGAACACAAGGCCCGACATCGCACATTCAGTGGGTATTGTCAGTAGATTCATGAAGAATCCAAGCACTAATCACTGGGCAGCGGTCAAACAGATACTGAGGTATATCAAAGGCACAATGCACTATGGGTGCAGCTACAAGAGAGGACACGGAACTGCTGAACTGATTGGGTTCAGCGATAGCGATCATGCTGGGGACGTCGGTGATTGCAAAAGCACTTCTGGACATGTTTTCTTCCTTGGTAAGAATCTGATTACTTGGAGCTCCCAGAAGCAGAAGATCGTCGCTCTCTCTTCGTGTGAAGCAGAATATGTTGCAATAGCAGCTGCCACTTGTCAGGGACTGTGGCTGAGCCGGCTGCTGGAGGACATCACAGGTACCTCGCCGGTGCAGTTCAAATTACTGGTGGACAACAAATCAGCCATAGCTCTGAGCAAGAACCTAGTTCATCATGATCGAAGTAAACACATTGATGTCAAGTTTCACTTTGTGAGAGATTGCATGGAGAAGAAACAGGTGGAGATAGATCATGTTGGAACTCAGGACCAGCTCGCCGATGCACTCACCAAAGCGCTCGGGCGCGTTCGTTTCATCGAGATGCGACAGAGGCTTGGGATGATCGGCGTAGTGCAGTGAGATTAGGGGGTGAAATGTTAGCCTAAGTAATCTCATGCGGTAGCTTAGTTTTTTCTTTCTGTTATGAAATAAGGCATGCTGGACATGTACGTAGAGGAGAGCCGCGTCTCTCCGTAGGATACTCTCACCTCCTGGTCGTGGCTTCTGATCGATCCAGTCGCTGGATGGAGCGACACTTGTGGATCGCAGCTACCAGGCCGGGAGGTGGTTAGTGGAGTCCTGCATGATGCATAAAACAAGGAATAACAGAACTGAAAAAAGGCTGCGCATTGTGGCAGCACAAAACCTCTCGTGAGTTCATCCTTCTCCACGATCTCTCTCTCTGATTTGATCGATCGGAAACTACAGGTTCTCTCCATCACTCTAAGTGATGTGTGAGAAGAGAAAGGGAAGACCACACGCGCGCGCTCGCTCACCTCGCCTCGCGCGAGGCGTACGTGCGACATGCACGTGAATGGTCCGTCTCCTTGCAGGGACGCAGCTTCCTTTTGCTGTTTTATTTTTATGTCTTGGCGGACAAGTTTTTGATTTATTGTCCGATAAGTATACGAATTAGAAACCGAGTCGGTTTGGGATTATGATCGCGACACAATACCGCCTCTGGTCCTAGTATATATATACAGCTACCGGCTGCGGCCAAAGACACACCGAAAACACCTAGGGTTTTGCCTCATCTCGCAACTTGCGCCGCCGTCATAGTCTACTCCATCCCAAACGCCGGCGTGCATCGGCGCGTGGGAGAGCAGGTCTCCGGAACCGTTCGTTTTTGCGATCATGCACCGGGAGAGGACGAATTAGGTTTTTGGAAAGCGCTCTGCGCGACTGCTCAAATTCGTCATCATGGGTCGTCTTCCATCTAAATAGGTTGGTGCTACTCATCGTCGTATTCATCGCCGTCATCAGCAGATCGTCACCAACATTGTCATCAACACCGTCGCACCCACAATAGCTAACAAACAGTACGTCCAACATCATCTGTTCATGTCTATCTCTACAGCTATTGTTTCGTGTTCACTGTTGTTATGCATGTCTTGCTGTTCTTCTAGTTTGCTAGATTGTTGCATGCTAGTATCTCTTCTAGTCATGAATTATTTACTGGAATTAATCATGAACTTGCCTAATTTTCCAATAATCCAAAAACCTAATTATAGGCATTTTCCCGAGTTAACTATGGCTAGATTCACTGATGCACTGAGGCCGGATAAATTTACCGGTGTGCACTTTAAGAGGTGCCAGGTGAAGTCCACGCTCTGGCTTACTGCTCTGAAAATTTTCCACGTTAGTATTGGTGCTCCAGAGGGAATGTCTGACGAAGATCAGAGAAAATTCCAGGAAGCCAACACTATGTTTGTGGGATGCATTCTGAGTGTTCTTGCTGACCGTCTGTGTGATGTGTACATGCACATAGATGACGGAAAGACTTTGTGGGATGCACGAATGCAAAATTTGGTGCAACAGATGCAGGCAGTGAACTATACATCATGGAGAGTTTTCATGACTACAAGATGGTGAATAACCATTCTGTGGTTGAACAAGCTCATGAGATACAGTGCATTGTGAAAGAACTTGAACTCCTTAAGTGTGTTCTACCCGACAAATTCGTGGCTGGGTGCATGATTGTAAAGTTGCCTCCTTCATGGAGGAATTTCGCCACAACTCTGAAACATAAGAGACAGGAGATATCAGTTGAAAATCTGATTGCATCTCTTGATGTTGAAGAAAAAGCTCGGGAAAAATACACTACTGACAAAGGAGGTGAGGTTCAGCCTACCGCCAATATGGTGCAGAGGTACCCACAGAACAAGAACAAAGGGAAGAACAAACCTTTTTTCAACAAGCCTACCAAGACTACTACCTTTAAGAAGAAGAAGTTCAACAAGGCTGAGCTAGAGTGCTACGCCTGTGGGAAGCCCGGACACTTTTCCGAGGAATGCCCTGAACATGCAGACCGCAAAGGGAAAACGAGCTCCAAGACTGTCAACATGGTGACCGCTAGCAATACTGATGGGTATGGTAATTTACCTATTGTGCTTTCAGTATTTCAATCATCTCCGTGGTGGATTGATTCGGGTGCTAACGTTCATGTGTGTGCTGACGTCTCCCTGTTTACTTCTTATCAGGTTGCAAGGGATTCTTCCGTCCTAATGGGGAATAGGTCACATGCTTCTGTTCGTGGCATTGGCACGGTGGATCTGAAGTTTACTTCGGGAAAGGTCGTGCAACTAAGGAACGTGCAGCATGTCCCTACTATGAACAAGAATCTAGTTAGCGACTCCCTTCTATGTCAAGATGGATTTAAGGTAGTTTTAGAGTCGAATAAAGTAATCGTGTCAAGATTTGGACAATTTATAGGAAAAGGCTATGAGTGCGGAGGCTTGTTCCGCTTTTCCCTTTCAGTTTTTTGCAATAAGTCAATAAACCAAATTTGTGCTAGTGTTAATGATGATGCAAGTATTTGGCACTCTCATTTATGTCATATTAATTTTGGTTTAATGTCTCGGCTGTCCAGTATGAGTTTAATTCCAAATTTCACCATTACCAAAGGTTCTAAGTGCCATAGTTGTGTGCAATCGAAGCAACCTCGAAAGCCTCATAAGGCTGCCGAGGAGAGAAACTTGGCACCTCTAGAACTCGTACATTCTGATCTTTGTGAGATGAATGGTATGTTGACAAAAGGTGGAAAGAGATATTTCATGACTTTGATTGATGATGCGACTAGATTTTGCTATGTTTATTTGTTGCAAACTAAAGATGAAGCATTAGATTACTGTAAAATCTACAAATCTGAAGTTGAAAATCAACTAGAGAGAAAGATCAAGCGTCTTAGGTTCGATCGTGGTGGAGAGTATTTTCCCAAAGTTTTTGATGAATTTTGTGAGGAACATGGTATTATTCATGAGAGGACGCCTCCCTATTCACCCCAATCAAATGGAGTTGCCGAGAGGAAAAACTGCACATTGACTGACTTGGTGAATGTCGTGTTAGACACTGCGATTTATCTAAGGCATGGTGGGGGGAGGCTCTATTGACTTCATGTCATGTCCTGAGTAGAGTTCCTAACAATAATAAGGAGAAAACCCCTTATGAGGAGTGGGTTGGGATAAAACCATCACTTTCTTATTTGCGCACTTGGGGATGTTTGGCAAAGGTCAATATTCCTATTCCTAAGAAACGCAAACTTGGACCAAAGACAGTGGATTGTGTCTTTCTAGGGTATGCTCAACGGAGCATTGCTTATAGATTTTTAGTGGTAAAATCTGAAGTACCTGATATGCATATTGATACTATAATGGAATCTCGTGATGCAACATTTTTTAGAACATATTTCCTATGAAAGATATGCATAGCATTGCTAGATTTTCTTCTCAGATAATTCCTGAATCTAGTACAACTGATGAATATTTCAAACAATCACATGAGGAAGTCCTTGAGAAGGATAACAATGAAGTTCCTATAAGGAACAAGAGACAAAGGATTGCAAAATCCTTTGGTGATGATTTCATTGTATACCTTGTGGACGACACACCCAAGACGATTGTAGAAGCATATGCATCTCCGGATGTAGATGATTGGAAAGAAGCTGTTCATAATGAGATGGACTCAATTCTTTCTAATGGAACTTGGGAACTAACTGATAGACCATATGGTTGTAAACCTGTGGGCTGTAAGTGGGTGTTCAAAAATAAGCTAAAGCCCGATGGTACTATTGATACTAGGCACGACTAGTGGCCAAGGGCTACACTCAAAAAGAAGGCGAAGATTACTTTGACACCTATTCACCCATTGCTAGAATGACCACCATTCGAGTGTTACTTTCCTTGGCTGCCTCTTATGGTCTTATCATTCATCAAATGGATGTAAAGACAACTTTCCTCAATGGAGAGTTGGAAGAGGAAATCTATATGGATCATCCTGACGGGTTTGTGGTAAAGGGTGAAGAGAGAAAGGTGTGCAAGTTGTTAAAATCTTTGTATGGTCTGAAACAGGCACCTAAGCAATGGCATGAGAAGTTTGAAAGAACTCTGACTTCTGCAGGATTTGTCATTAACGAGGCTGATAGGTGTGTTTACTATCGCCATGGTGGGGGCAATAGTGTCATATTATGTTTGTATGTGGACGACATACTAATTTTTGGTACAAACATTAATGCGATCAATGAGGTCAAGTCTTTTCTATCAAAAAGTTTTGACATGAAAGATCTAGGAGAAGCCGATGTAATTCTAAACATCAAACTTATTAAGAATGAGAGTGGGATTACTCTAACGCAATCTCACTATGTTGAGAAGGTCTTGAGCCGGTTCGGCTTTATGGATAGCAAGCCTTCTCCAACACCTTATGATCCTAGTGTGACACTCAGAAAGAACAAGAAAGAAATGAGAGATCAGTTAAGATACTCTCAAATTGTCGGTTCACTCATGTACTTAGCTAGCGCTACAAGACCAGATATCTATTTTGCTGTGAGCAAACTGAGTAGGTTCATGTCCAACCCGGGTGATGATCATTAGCATGCACTAGAAAGGTCTTGCACTATCTCAGAGGTACTATGAGTTACGGAATTACTTATTTAGGGCATCCTGCTATGCTAGAAGGATATAGTGATTCAAATTGGATCTCCGATGTTGATGTACTCTATGCAACAAGTGGGTATGTATTTACTCATGGAGGTGGTGCAGTATCATGGAGGTCTTGCAAGCAAACCATATTGACGAGGTCAACTATGGAAGTAGAACTAACTGCTTTGGACACAGCTACTGTTGAGGCAGAATGGCTGTGTGAGCTCTTGATGGACTTGCCTGTGGTTGAAAAACCTGTACCGCCTATTCTTATGAATTGTGACAACCAAACGGTTATCGCTAAAGTGAACAATTCTAAAGATAATGCAAAGTCATCAAGACACGTGAAGAGACGTTTGAAGTCTGTCAGGAAGTTGAGAAACTCCGGAGTAATAACTGTTACGTATATTCAAACAGACACAAACCTGGCAGATCCCTTTACAAAGGGACTATCACGAAATGTGATAGATATTGCATCGAGGGAGATGGGTATGAGACCCATAGATGTTACACCATAATAGTAACCCAACCTTTGTGATCGGAGATCCCGTGAATTAGGATCTGGGAAGAACAAGCTATTGGTTAACTGAGGAGAGTAATAACTAATGACCGTCCCTAAGTGAAGATGCAAAACTCTTAGAGCTATAATGCTCAGAGCTGTAAGGCAGGTTGGCAACATGCCTTAATGTGGTTCTATTGGCTATAATTAGCAAAGATGTTGTCCTACAGAAAGAACACACCTATATGAGTTCTGACTATAAACGTCACAGTCTATGAGATTTGGGTGATCTCTAGTAAGCTCACGAAGAGACCAGGGAGTATGACGTATAAGCTCCAAACCGCGGGGTAGCCTACTGGTGGTCAGGTACTGGTTAAGGCTTTGAGAGAAACCTATTCACACAAAACTAGCAATTCAAGGCATAGCCCATTGTCAAGTTGTGAATGGATGTAGCTTAAAGTTCTAGGCAGAAGTTCAACTTAACAGTCTCTGCTGAAACACTGGTATATTAAATAAGTGGTGAGAGAAGGCAAATCTCTATATGGGTATTTGAGATCTGGTGGGGGATTGTTAGAATTAATGGGCTAGGCCCATAGCAATTTCTGAAATCTCAAAGCCTATGTGTAAATGGCAAGTGGTGGTGCTAAAGTTTAGTCCCACCCCGAAAGTTGAAGAAGAGTTGGACCTCTTTATATAGTGGGTTCTCTCCACCACTCTAAGTGGTGTGTGAGAAGAGAAAGGGAAGACCACACGCACGCGCTCGCTCGCCTTGCCTCGCCTGGCCGGGCCGGGCCGGGCCGGGCTGGGCCGTGGCGTGGCGAGGCGAGGCGAGGCGGCGCGTACGTGCAACATGCGCGTGAATGGTCCACCGAAATACGGTCCGTCTCCTTGCAGGGGCGCAACTTCCTTTTGCCATTTTATTTTTATGTCTTCGCAGACAAGTTTTTGATTTCTTGTCCAGTAAGTATACGAATTAGAAACCGAGTCGGTTTGGGATTGTGATCGCGACACAATACCGCCTCTGGTCCTAGTATATATATACAGCTACCGGTTGTGGCTAAAGACACACCAAAACACCTAGGGTTTTGCCTCATCTCACAACTTGCGCCCCCGTCATAGTCTACTCCATCCCAAACGACGGCGTGCATCGGCGTGTGGGAGAGCAGGTCTCCGGAACCGTTCATTTTTGTGGTCCTGCACACGGAGAGGACGAATTAGGTTTTTGGGAAGCGCTCTGTGCGATTGCTCAAATTCGTCATCACGGGTCATCTTCCGTCTAAATCGGGCGGTGCTACTCATCGTCGTATTCATCGCCATCAGCAGCAGATCGTCACCAACATCGTCATCAACACCGTCGCACCCACAATAGCTAACGAACAGTACGTCCAATATCATCTGTTCATGTCTGTCTCTACAACTATTGTTTCGTGTTCACTGCTATTATGCTAGTATCTCTTCTAGTCATGAATTATTTACTGGAATTAATCATGAACTTGCCTAATTTCACAACACGGCCAATGGTCGCTGTGGTTCTACGAGTCCATCGTCAGCTTCTTCCGTAGCCCGCCGGGCAGAGTGGCCAAGGGCTGTAAGATATTTGGGAAGCGTTAAACCCTTTTCTCGGGCTGCACTTATATTTATATGGGCAATGCCGTGGCTTAGAAGATGAGAACAATCGATGGATGGATTACAGAAGGTCGGTAGAAAGAGTTGGAACAAAAGAAGAGACAGAGAAGGAATATAAGTTTAAATAAGAGTTCTATCTCTAAACAATTATTCCAACACTCCCCCTCAATCTAAACCTACGCAACTCCAAGGTTGAGATTGAACTTGAACTCATCCAGCCTTCTCATAGTGAGAGGCTTTGTAAAGCCATCAACCAATTGAGCACCAGTGGGTATAAACTTGATGCCTAGCAGTTTGCGAGCTACCCTTTCTCTGGCAAAGTGGAAATCAACTTCAATATGTTTTGTGCGTGCATGAAAAACAGGATTAGCTGAAAGATAGGTTGCACCAATATTATCACACCATAATCTCGCAGCTTGTGGAGTCTTAACACCGAGCTCATAAAGCAAAGTTTGAATCCACATGACTTCAACAGTGGCATTTGCTAGAGCCTTATATTCAGCTTCAGTACTTGACCTTGAGACTGTAGGTTGTTTCCTTGCACTCCATGATAAAAAAATTGTTCCTATAAAAACAGCAAATCCACCTGTAGATCTTCTACCATCAGCACACCCGGCCCAATCTGCATCTGAGTAAGCAGTCACAAGCATAGATGAAGACTTGACAATTCTAAGTCCAAGTCCTTCTAAGAACTTTAGATACCTCACAATTCTCTTAACTGTAGTCCAATGAGTAGTAGTAGGTGCATGCAAATATTGACACACTTTGTTTATGGAATAAGAAATATCAGGACGTGTAAGAGTCAAATATTGTAATGCACCCACAACACTTCTATAGTTTGTTGCATCCTCAGGTCCAAGTGCTTCTCCACTATCAATTGTGAGTTTCTCTGAAGTTGAGATTGTTGGGGAACGTAGTAATTTCAAAAAAAAATCCTACGCACACGCAAGATCATGGTGATGGCATAGCAACGAGAGGGGAGAGTGTTGTCCACGTACCCTCGTAGACCGTAAGCGGAAGCGTTATGACAACGCGGTTGATGTAGTCGTACGTCTTCACGATCCGACCGATCCAAGTACCGAACGTACGGCACCTCCGAGTTCAGCACACGTTCAGCTCGATGATGATCCCCGGGCTCCGATCCAGCAAAGTTTCGGGGATGAGTTCCGTCAGCACGACGGCGTGGTGATGATGATGATGCTCTACCGGCGCAGGGCTTCGCCTAAACTCCGCGACGATATGACCGAGGTGGAATATGGTGGAGGGGGCACGGCACACGGCTAAGGAACGATCCGTAGATCAACTTGTGTGTCATGGGGTGCCCCCCTGCCCCCGTATATAAAGGATGGAGGGGGAGGTGCGGCCGGCCTAGGAGGGGGCGCGCCAAGGGGAGTCCTACTCCCACCGGGAGTAGGACTCCCTCCTTCCTTGTTGGAGTAGGAGAAGTGGAAAGAGGGGGAGAGGGAAAAGGAAAAGGGGGCTGCCCCCCTTGTCCAATTCGGACCAGAGGGGGGGGGGGCGCAGGCCTCTTTCCTTTTGGCCTCTCTCCTCTATTCCCGTATAGCCCAATAAGGCCCATATACTCCCCGGCGAATTCCCGTAACTCTCCGGTACTCCGAAAAATACCCGAATCACTCGGAACCTTTCCGAACTCCGAATATAGTCGTCCAATATATCGATCTTTACGTCTCGACCATTTCGAGACTCCTCGTCATGTCCCTGATCTCATCCGGGACTCCGAACTCCTTCGGTACATCAAAACTCATAAACTCATAATATAACTGTCATCGTAACGTTAAGCGTGTGGACCCTACGGGTTCGAGAACTATGTAGACATGACCTAGAACTATTCTCGGTCAATAACCAATAGCAGAACCTGGATGCCCATATTGGTTCCTACATATTCTACGAAGATCTTTATCGGTCAAACCGTATAACAACATACGTTGTTCCCTTTGTCATCGGTATGTTACTTGCCCGAGATTTGATCGTCGGTATCCAATACCTAGTTCAATCTTGTTACCGGCAAGTCTCTTTACTCGTTACGTAATGCATCATCCCGTAACCAACTCATTTGTCACATTGCTTGCAAGGCTTATAGTGATGTGCATTACCGAGAGGGCCCAGAGATACCTCTCCGACAATCGGAGTGACAAAACCTAATCTCGAAATACGCCAACTCAACATGTACCTTCGGAGACACCTGTAGTACTCCTTTATAATCACCCAGTTACATTGTGACGTTTGGTAGTACCCAAAGTGTTCCTCCAGTAAACGGGAGTTGCATAATCTCATAGTTACAGGAACATGTATAAGTCATGAAGAAAGCAATAGCAACATACTAAACGATCAAGTGCTAGGCTAACGGAATGGGTCATGTCAATCACATTATTCTCCTAATGATGTGATCCCATTAATCAAATGACAACACATGTCTATGGTTAGGAAACATAACCATATTCGATTAATGAGCTAGTCAAGTAGAGCCATACTAGTGACTATATGTTTGTCTATGTATTCACACATGTATCATGTTTCCGGTTAATACAATTCTAGCATGAATAATAAACATTTATCATGAAATAAGGAAAGAAATCATAACTTTATTATTGCCTCTAGGGCATATTTCCTTCAGAGATTGGTGTACTTACAGGTTTGTAGTTTTCCAACCCTACTCTCCTGAGTATGTCATGAGCATATTTCTCCTGTGAAAGAAGTATACCATCTTTTACCTGTTTGACCTCTATGCCAAGGAAATAATGAAGATCTCCCAGATCCTTAAGAGCAAACTCCATCTTTAAATCCTTGAGCAAACAAGTGGTAGCATCTGAACACGAACTAGCAACAATAATATCATCAAAATATACTAGAACATAGATAATGACATTTCATTTTTGATAGAAAAACAATGAGGTATCTGCCTTAGATGGTGCTGACCCAAGTTGTTGTAACTAACTTCTCAGCCTTGAGTACCAGGCTCTTGGGGACTGTTTCAAACCATATAAAGCTTTATCTAACTTGCAAACAAAATTAGGTGTGCTTTTGTTCTCATAACCTGGTGGTTGCCGCATAAAAACCTCTTCTTCCAGAACACCATGAAGAAACGTGTTCTGAACATTTGGCTGCTTACGCTCCAACCCTTGGAAACCGCAATAGATAGAACAAGTCGGATAGTGGCTGAGGGAGTCCTGGATTAGGGGGTATCCAGACAGCCGGACTATATACTTTGGCCAGACTGTTGGACCGTGAAGATACAAGACTCAAGACTTCGTCCCGTGTCCGGATGGGACTCTCCTTTGCGTGGAAGAAAAGCTTGGCGGTCTGGATATTATATTTCCTTCTTTGTAACCGACTCCATGTAAACCCTAGCCCTCTCCGGTGTCTATATAAACCAGAGGGTTTAGTCCTTAGAGACACAATCATAATCATCATAGGCTAGCTTCTAGGGTTTAGCCTCTACGATCTCGTGGTAGATCAACTCTTGTAACACCCGTATCGTCAATATCAATCAAGCAGGAAGTAGGGTTTTACCTCCATCGAGAGGGCCCGAACCTGGGTAAAAACATCGTGTCCCTTGCCTCCTGTTACCAACAGCCTTAGACGCACAGATCGGGACCCCCTACCCGAGATCCACCGGTTTTGACACCGACATTGGTGCTTTCATTGAGAGTTCCTCTATGTCGTCGCTGCAAGGCTCGATGGCCCGTCTCATTGTTAAGGACAACATCACCTCTGGGGGAGCGCTGGCTTTAGGCTAAACTCTCCGACTAGGCGGCTTCGTCATGGCCACCCGATCGGCTGTCGCGCCGATGATGACCTCTTGGGTCATCACGAATAGCCTCCACATCAATTTGGAACTTGCCAAACAGATGGATCCAAGGGAGCTCTGCTCCCTTAATGATCTCTTGGGAGTCACCACAGACTATGACCGGATCGGGCTTAAACCCGACCAAAGGGATATCAAATCCCCACCGGTTACCCACGAGATAGCGGTAGTGGAGGAGCCACATATGGATTATCCCTCTATTTTGAGGACGAATTATGTCTAGACTACCGAGCTCCTTGAGCCGGATACCCACTCACGGGAGGACACGACCCAGATCCCGGACTTAGAATCGGGTATCGTGCCGGAAAAATCGGGCAACACTCCGGATCCCGAGCTGTCAAGCCCGCAAACTCCCCTGCCCTAGGGCGTTAGATCGGATCAGAATCCAGATTCAGCTACACCCACCCACCCAGACTTAAACCGTCTCTCCCATATCAGACAAGAGCCCCAAGAAACAGTACATTGCTACTGGGCCAGGTTCCTCCTTGTGCTAAACAAGGTCAAGGACTGTCGTGAGGAAGACGCAATCTCACTTTTTTTACAAAAACTGCACGAACAAAGGGATCCTTAATGTTATAAGTCGCTGTGACATAGTACACTTTGCTGACTTGGTAACCATAGTACAGAAGTACCGTGCGATGGAAAGCGCCTGGAAAACCCAAACAAAATTTTGGGATAGTCCGGCTCTCACTAAAACCTTTGTCCGAGCTAAACGGGCGAACTCTCATAAGTCAGCCGATCCAATCCCCAAGAAACCAAAG
The DNA here is from genome assembly GCF_002162155.2 of Triticum dicoccoides. Classification (NCBI taxonomy): domain Eukaryota; kingdom Viridiplantae; phylum Streptophyta; class Magnoliopsida; order Poales; family Poaceae; genus Triticum; species Triticum dicoccoides. Next base: position 509,077,021 of record NC_041389.1, read on the forward strand.
CCCACCCCAGGGCGTGGAACCGTATTGGAATAATGGCTCAATGGGCCATGTAAACTCCACAGCTCGCCAGACACTACACCAACACATAGGCTTAGAGCACGTTGGATACTCTGGCAGGTAGCAAAAAGTGGCGAGGATCTTCTTACAAGCCATAAAGTGGAACAACATCCTGCCAAAGAAAACAATACGGTACTGACAATCTTTGAGACTTTCGCCTCAAATAATAGGCGCAAGCGAGCCCATCGAAATCTCGCTGAAATTTGCCATGTGGCAAAAATAAACCCGTGGAACGACACTGCTATAACTTTTAGTGCCAGTGACGAACCCCAATTCCAGACAGTCCGGGCACCTGCCGCATTGGTCCTTAGCCTAATCGTGGACGGCTTTCGGCTCACTAAAGTACTCATGGACGGCGGAAGTGGACTAAACTTAATCTATGAAGAAACACTCAGCAAGATGGAAATGGACAAAAGTCGCGTTGAGCAGAGCGGCACAACCTTCAGGGGAATCATCCCTAGTCGGGAGGCACGGTGTGCGGGAAAATCACACTCAATGTGGTATTCAACACCCCGGAAAATTACAGGTCCGAAGAAATCACATTCCAAGTGGCTCCTTTCAGCAGCGGATACCACGCCCTTTTAGGGCGGGACGCATTCACAAGCTTCCAAGCTATACCCCATTACGGATACATGAAGCTTAAAATGCCCGAACCCAATGGAATCATCACTCTAGCCAGTGACCCGGATGTCGCACTCCGCCCCAAAAATAAAACTGCAGCACTCGCCCTGGAGGCATTATCTGAAGCCCTAGCGGCCGAAGAACTAACAACGTTGCGCGCCACAGTGGACAGGGACGACGTGATAGTCGACAAATGACCCAAGTCCACATCATTTAAACCCGCGGACGAGATAGTTAAATTCCAGGTCCATCCAACGGACCCCACGAAGATAGCCTCCATCGGGACACAATTGAGCCCCACAATGGACGCCGCACTATGTGAATTCCTACGCGAGAATTGGGACATTTTCGCCTGGCCTGCTTCAGACATGCCGGGCATCCCACGCGAGCTGGCTGAACACAGCCTCAACATACTGAAAGGATACAAGCCAGTCAAATAGACTCTTAGGCGCTTTCCAGAGCCTAAACGGCAAGCCATGGGAGAAGAGCTAGCCAAGCTACTTGAGGCCGGATTCATTAGAGATATCAAGCATCCGGATTGGCTGGCAAATCTGGTAATTGTACCGAAGAAGGACAAATCCTGGCGCCTATGCGTCGACTTCTAAGACCTCAACAAGGCTTGCCCCAAGGATCCCTCCCCCCTCCCTCGCATCGACCAAATCATCGACGCCACCACAGGACATGACTCACTGTGTTTCCTTGACGCATACTCCGGATACCATCAAATAAAGATGGCAGAGTCCGACCAAGCGGCAACGGCCTTCATAACGCCATATGGTCCTTTCTGCTTCAACACTATGCCTTTCGGGCTTAAAAATGCCGGCGCAACCTATCAACGCATGATTCAAACTTGCCTAGAAAAGCAAATCGGCAAAACAGTGGAGGCATATGTGGATGACGTGGTCATAAAAACAAGACACGTTGAAACCCGAATAGATGACTTGAGGCTTACATTCAATAACCTCCGGACATACGATATCAAGCTAAACCCGAAAAAATGTGTTTTCGGCATGCCCTCCGGGAAGCTGCTCGGCTTCATTGTTTCCAATAGAGGAATTGAAGCGAACCCGGCAAAATCCGAGCTCTGTCGCAGTTGGCTATCCCAACAGACCTCAAGCATATCCAGAAACTAGCTGGATGCGTGGCTGCCCTAAGCCGCTTTATCTCCCGATTAGGAGAAAAGGCATTACCTCTTTACCGCCTTCTTCGGCGCACCGAACACTTCGTGTGGACGGATGCAGCCGCGGCCGGGCTGGACAAAATAAAGACCTTATTGGCCAGTAATCCAGTCCTAACAGCGCCAAATACTGGCGAACCTATGCTATTGTACATAGCTGCAACACATCAAGTTGTAAGCGCAGTGCTCGTCGTCGAACAAGAGGCTGACGGATACAAATTCCTGCTCCAGAAGCCGGTATATTACGTATCCACGGTCCTCAACCCATGCAAATCCCGATACCCACACTATCGAAAGATAGCATACACGGTCTTCATGGCATCCCGGAAGCTACAACACTACTTCCAAGAGTGTTCGATCATGGTGGCCTCCGAAGTACCACTCAACGACATGATAAATAACCGCGACGCTACAGGCCGGATTGCTAAATGGGCCATCGAGCTCCTTCCGTTCGACATAACATACAAACCATGGCGGGCCATTAAATCGCAAGTACTGGTTGACTTTGTCGCCGAATGGACAGAAGCTGAACTCCCTAAAGAGTACGGCGCGTACTCTAGCTGGATCATGCACTTCGACAGCTCTAAAATGCTAGCCGGATTGGGAGCAGGTGTAGTCCTAACGTCTCCCACCGGAGACACGGTCCAATACATACTCAAAATATTATACACAGACTCCAACAATGCAGCCGAATATGAGGCTCTGTTGCATGGTCTTCGGATGGCAGTCTCTATGGGCATTCAACGCCTGGAGGTGCGCGGGGATTCAAACCTAGCAATATCACAAATAAACAGAGACTTTAATGCCAAGGATCCAAAAATGGAGGCCTATCATAATGTTGTCCTCAAAATGTCAGCTCGGTTTGAGGGGCTCGAATTCCACCATGTGGCTCGAGAAAACAATCAAGTGGCAGATATCCTCGCCCGCATCGGCGTAAACGCGACTGAGGGAGTACTGGATTAGGGGGTGTCCGGATAGCCGAACTATCACCGTTGGCCGGACTCCTAGACTATGAAGATACAAGATTGAAGACTTCGTCCCATCTCCGGATGGGACTTTCCTTGGCGTGGAAGACAAGCTTGGCGATACGGATATGTAGATCTCCTACCATTGTAACCGACTCTGTGTAACCCTAACCCTCTCTGGTGTCTATATAAACCAGAGGGTTTTAGTCCGTAGGACGAACAACAATCATACCATAGGCTAGCTTCTAGGGTTTAGCCTCTCTGATCTTGTGGTAGATCTACTCTTGTAATACCCATATCATCAATATTAATCAAGCAGGAGTAGGGTTTTACCTCCATCGAGAGGGCCCGAACCTGGGTAAAAACATCGTGTTCCTTGTCTCCTGTTACCATCCGCCTAGACGCACAGTTCGGGACCCCCTACCCGAGATCCGCCGGTTTTGACACCGACATTGGTGCTTTCATTGAGAGTTCCTCTGTGTCGTCACCTTTAGGCCCGATGGCTCCTTCGAACATCAACAACAACCTGGTCCAGGGTGAGACTTTTCTCCCCGGACAGATCTTTGTATTCGGCGGCTTTGCACTACGGGCCAATTCACTTGGCCATCTGGAGCAGATCGAAAGCTATGCCCCTGGCCATCAGGTCAGATTTAGGAGTTTGAACTACATGGCTGACATCCGCGGAGACTTGATCTTCGACGGATTCGAGCCACAGCCAAGCGCGCCGCACTGTCTCGATGGGTATGATCTAACTCTGCCGCCAAATAGTGCCCGAGGCCGCACTAGCGTCCGCCCTGACCCTTAGCTCGGAGCTGACTTCGCCGATTGAGGACGAGTGGTTGGACACCTCCTCGGGGGCTACGGTCTCTACGGTGATTGAGCCGAACATCATCCCTGTCCTTTGCAAAGCCCGTGACTCCGAGGTGCTGGACTCCTCTCCGGACTCCGAACCTCCCGCGCCTCTGCCAATCGAATCCGGTTGGGCGCCGGTTACGGAGTTCACTGCCGCGGACAGCTTTCAGCACTCGCCCTTTGGCGACATCCTGAATTTACTAAAGTCTCTCTCTTTATCAGGAGAGCCCTGGCTGGACTATGGTCAGGAAGGTTGGGATGCGGATGACGAAGAAATTCAACGCCCACCCACCACCCACTTCATAGCCACTGTCGAAAGTTTAAATGACGTGCTTAATTTCGATTCCAAAGACATCGACGGTATGGACAACGATGTAGGAGATAACCACGAACCAGCACCTATAGGGTACTGGACAGCCACCCCATCTCACGATGTATACATGGTGGATGCACCTAAAGGAAGTGACAACGAGGAACAACTGGACGCTACGAAGGATAAATCCCTCGAAAAGCAATCAAGACGGCGAGGAAAGCGCCACACAAAGTCCCGCCTCGACAAAGACGGCGGCCATACAGACCCAGCCATAGAGCAGGTCGAACCGGTGGACAACGAACACGCCATTGAACAATCGTCCGAACAGGACAACTTGGATAAACAACCCGTCCCCGGCGAAGATAACAGTCCGGACGATCTCACACCGGACAAGTTGTTGGAGCAGAAGAATCTCCACAAAAGGCTCGTCACCACTGCGCGTAGCCTGAAAAAGCAGAAGCGGAAGCTCAAAACAGCGGAAGATGCACGCAGAATCAGATGGAGCAAAGTACTCAACACCGCAGAAAAATATGGCGACATTCGCCAAACAAAGAGCTACCCGAAGCGCAAACTGCTGCCCGAATTCGATGAGGAGGCCTTAGAGCCCCCGCAATCAAAGAGCAAAGAGGCCGCCAGGTCAGATGGACGACCACATGGCAAGCATAGGGCGGCAAGCGGCGCCGCACACGAACCGACACACGATCCGCATAAGGATTCGCATCAAAAGGATGGCCCAGTTCGGTCCATCTACGGGCCAAGAAAGCAAGCTCTGCAAAGCAATGCAACACGCCAAATATCCGGACATAACGGCACACCCAAATATAGGGGAGCCGCACACCCCCTATGTTTCACCGATGAGGTGCTGGATCATGAATTCCCAGCGGGATTTAAACCCGTAAACATAGAGGCATACGACGGAACAACAGACCCAGGAGTCTGGATAGAGGATTACATCCTCCACATACACATGGCTAGAGGAGATGATCTCCACGCCATAAAATACTTACCCCTCAAGCTCAAAGGGCCAGCACGGCACTGGCTTAAAAGCCTCCCTGAAAATACCATTGGAAGTTGGGAAGAGCTCGAGGATGCTTTTCGGGCAAATTTTCAAGGGACTTATGTCCGCCCTCCGGATGCAGACGATTTAAGTCACATAACTCAACAACCCGGAGAGTCAGCCCGCAAATTCTGGAACAGGTTCCTCACCAAAAAGAACAAAATAGTCGACTGTCCGGACACTGAAGCCTTAGCAGCTTTCAAACACAACGTCCGAGACGAATGGCTTGCCAGGCACCTTGGCCAGGAAAAGCCAAGAACAATGGCCGCACTAACAAGCCTCATGACCCACTTTTCCGCGGGAAAGGACAGTTGCCTGGCAAGATGTAGTACCAGCGACCCAAGTACATCTGAAGTCAGAGATAGAAATGGGAAACCACGACGCAGCAAGGACCAGCGCCGGACAAGGGGAAACAGTCCGAAGAGCACGACAGTCAACGCCGGATTCAAAAGCTCTTGGTAGAATCATAAAAAACTGCCCCTCAAGGATAACAGCCACGAGCTATCCAACTTAAACAAAATCTTGGGCAAAACATGCCAAATCCACAGTACCCCCGGGAAGCCTGCAAACCATACCCACAGAGATTGTTGGGTCTTCAAGCAGTCCGGCAAACTCAATGTCGAACACAAGGGGCTCGACACAGCAAGCGAAGATGAAGACGAGCCCCATAAGCAGAGCACGGGAAAACAAAAGAATTTCCCACAAGAAGTCAAAACAGTAAACACACTTCAAGTGACAAAAGGGAAAATCAAAACGGCGCCCATAGAAATACGTGCCGCACGGCCTATCCCAGTGGAGTCCCGACATTGGTTGTCAAAACCAATCACCTTTGATCATCAGGATTACTCCGGACATATCCGAAACTCAGGATGGACTGCCCTGATATTAGATCCTATAATCGACAGACTCCAATTCACAGAAGTCCTAATGGACGGCAGTAGTGATCTAAACCTGCTATATCAGGACACAATCCGCAAAATGGGGATAGACCCAACCAAAATTCGCCACAGCAACACCTCCTTCAAGGGGGTAATGCCAGGCCTATATGCCCATTGCACGGGCTCCTTACTGTTAGAAGTTGTGTTCGGCTCATCCGACAACTTCCGCCGCGAAAAGTTAACCTTCCATATCGCCCCATTCAAAAGTAGTTATCAAGCACTATTGGGACGTGAAGCTTTCACCCGCTTTAACGCAATACCGCATTATGCATCTCTTACACTTAAAATGCCCGGTCCACGCGGCATCATCTCATTAAAGGGAAATATCAAGCGTTACTCGAGCACAGAAGAATGTGAGACTGCTTGGATAGTCACACACTAATTCGGCTCCGCTAAACCAAGCACCCGAACAGGTCATTCGGACCCCGGACACGGCTAGACTAGTCCGGCGTGAACATATGAAGACCTACTAGCCGCACACCCCCGTACAAGGGGCTGCATGCATATATAACAAGAGACAATAAAGCTCAATTTTATTCGCTTTTCGAATCATACTCTTTTTATTTAATATAAAGTACATTTTTCGCACGATCTTTCTTCAACTAAGTTCTTCTCCTTTACAGATGAACACCATGCTACACCCATCCAGGATACGGCACAACGGAGACACAGGCGCAGACGTGAAGTAGGGACCCGTTGCAAGGATTCTTTTCAGATTAAGACCCTGCGTAAACTTTTTTTACTGTCTCTTGTTGATACACATCCCCCGGTTTCTTGCTATAACCGAGGAGGAGGCTGATGTTTTGGCATTGGCCGCGTCAGAATTTTTTGCGCGTACCTAGACACTAGGGGCTTAGGGCATTGTTCTGCCCGTTTTCATAAAGACCGAATACATTAGGGATTGTTCGGCGTCTCGAGTTAGGCCTTATATGCATCAGCTCTGAACCATATATTTGGTCAAATGTTGGGTTTGCCCGGCTCCTGTGTTTTGCTGCCTTACATTCCATTCTATCGGCTAACGCGGCACCAGGAGAACTACTGCGATTGTGCCCCGGTTCGGCCAGGCGAGCACCTCAGTAGAGAAAGCCGAAAACTGACTATCATGATATAGCGTGAGACTGGTCAACCACTCGATGACCCACCGGAATGTTTAGAATTCCTCCGCATTAACAAGGACCGTTTCCCGGTCAGGCACATACGCGCCCCGAATTCGGGAGAGCACAGTGCCCCTAGGGGCTATATAGTAGCCCCACCATCGAACTCCTATGGCTAAGTGAATGTGATAAAGCATTATAGTCCGGTTGCCTAGTTTGCTACGCTATCACCTCCTTTATAGGACCAATACGTTGGATTAAGTGTGAAAATGCGCCTTTTGCAAACACCCCCGCACTATGTGCGTGGGGGCTGAAGCCAAGGACTGCCATCTTTCAGGTTATATACACATATACATTAACGGCCGCACAGGAGGTAATTTAGTACTTGAACGCACAAGTATAAAAAGCCCCTATATTATATGAAACATTGTTTCACAAATCATACATGTCATTTGAACATAATATCCTTCGAGCACTGCATCTCTATTAAACGAGCGCCCTGCAGGACTTCCTCAAAATAGTGCTTGGCAGGTACTCGGCTTCTGTCCGAATCCTGGGATGCAACGTTGGTGGCCTCCATCTCTGCCCAGTATGTCTTGACACGGGCGAGAGCCATCCGCGCACCCTCTATGCATGCTGACCGCTTCATTGCACTAATATGCGGCACCGCACCAAGGAATTGTTGCACCAAGCCAAAATAACTCTTCCGCTCGGGCCTCTTTGGCCACAAATGAGTCACGACAGACTTCATGGCAAGTCCGGACAACCTATTCAGCTCAGCCCATTCGGCCAAATGATCGGTCAATGGAAGCGGACGCTCTAGACTATGGAATTGCGACCAAAAAAGCTCTTCCATTCCATGATCCTTTTGGCCTCGGAAGTGTTCGGCCGCGTCCGCGGCACTCGCCGCCAAATCTAGATAAGCATCCTCCGCACCCCACAGCTGACCCAACTGAGCATACTTGGGATCCGTGAATTTTCTTCGCAGCAGAAAAGGCTTTCCAGCCACAATATCTTCGGCCTGACGTAGCTCCTCTTTCATAGTTCTCATTGCAGAGCGAGCATCCTTGGCCTCAGGAGCGGCCTTTTTCAGGTCCTCTCGTTCCGCTCGACTTTCTTTTTCAAGAAGCTCGCAACGGTCTGTCGCATTCTTCAACTTTACGGCCATCTCAGCCATTTCTTTCTTGCTTCGGCAGTGAGCAGCCTGTTCGGCTTTCAACTCTTTGGCCGCTTTTAAGGCAGCTGCATCACTTTTTCGGGCTTGCTCCTTGGCTAGGGCGAGTTCCGCCCGAAGGTTATCCATGGCAGCGGCACCATCTGCGTCAAGCATACAAGTTGTAAGGCACAGACATTAAGCTACCTTACCGGGTGTCCGCAGAGAAGATGCTTACCTTGTGACTTGTCAAGCCGCTTATTGACAAGTGTGATGTCAGAATCCGCCACGTCAAACTGCCTCTTTAGTTCGGCAAATTCATCAGTCCGGCTTGCCACCGGACGCTTCACCACCTACATAGGAAGAGCGCATATTATACCTGGGATTATGATCCTTGGCGCGCTGTCATTTTTGACAACGCACCGAGTCTCAGGGGCTACTATCTATACAAGGCGCATTCTATATGCCAAACTGTCAGAAGGTACATCATTTTGCGTACCTCGAAACCCGTCAGTAAACTTATGACGGCTTCATGCAATCCACTTTCAGCGGATGAAATCCTTTCAATCACAGTATCCATTAATGCACGCTGATCTTCCAAGATAGACGCTCGCCCGAGCAGGTCTTTCAGCTCCTCCGACCGTACACCAGTCGGTGCCGGACTCGTCCGAGGGCCTTTTTCGAAGGCCGGATGCAGAGGGCTTCAAGGGGACATATGTAACACCCCGGATTCGTTGCCCAGGTGTTCGCCAGTTATTTGCCGTAGTTGCCATGTCATTTTCTTGCGTGTTGCATTTTATCATGTCATCATGTGCATTGCATTGCATACGTGTTCGTTTCATGCATCTGAGCATTTTCCCCGTTGTCCGTTTTGCAATCCGGCACTCCTATGTCCTCCGGCGTCCCCCTTTTGTCTCTCGTTGTGAGCGGGTGTTAAACTTTCTCGGAATGGCCCGAGGTTTGCCAAGCGGCCTTGGTATAGCACCAGTAGACCGCCTGTCAAGTTTCGTGCCATTTGGAGGTCGTTTGATACTCCAACTGTTAACCGGGTAACCGCAAAAGCCTCTTTTGTCTTGTAGCCCAACACCCTTCCAAACTGGCCCAAAACCCATCCTAACCCCCTCCATGCTCTCGGTCGTTCGATCATGATCGTGTGGGCAAAAACCGTGCCCCATTTGGACCGTCCTAGCTCCCTCTACCTATATATATGCCTTCCCCTTCCAAATTCGGGCGAAACCCTAGCTTTTTCCTCTCTCTGCGCACCGGACATGTCCAGCCGCCGCCCGCCGGCGAACCAGGAACCGCCACGTCAGCCCGCGCCTTCTCTCTCTCCTCCCGCGCTGCCGCGGCCCACAGGGCCCAGGGCAGGCCCGCCCGGGCCCGCGCCCCCGCGCTCTCCCCGCCGCCGCGCGGCCCGCCCGATGCGCTGCCGCCCCGTCCGGCTCCCGCCCCGCGGTTCCCCGCGCCGCCGCCGGCCGGGCTCGCCCCCGCCGCTATGCCTCCGGCCCCGTAGCGCCGCTCGTCCATGGCCGCCGCCGCCCGCCGCTGCGGCGTTCTCGCCGGCCGCCGTAGCCCCGAGTGCCCGTCCTCGCCGGACCCCGCCGTCGCCTGCTCAACCTCGCCGCGTCGCCCGTCGCTGGAGAGCGCCGCCCCTCGTCGGAGTCCGCTCAGATCCGGATCTAGTCAGGTGGACCAGATCCACCAGTTCGACCATCCAAACGGCCGCCCCGTCCTCGGATCCCTCCGTCCCGCTCGTCCTCGTCCCATTGACTTTTCGGAGTGGTATAATTCTCCTAAGTCCCCAGATCTGCAGTATTTTCATGCCATGTTCATCGCATCATAACTCCATGCATACTGCTCTGTTTCGTGCGTGTAATATGTCAAATTGTTCGTCTCGACGAGTACTTCATTTCATTCCATTGCATCATGTTCATTCGAGTCCATCTTGATGCCTGAATCATCGTTGCCAGAGTGCATGTTGCTGTTAATCTGCTGAAACTGTTATAACATGCACTTTTATCATTTTTGCCATGATTGATGTGTGCATCTTATAAACTTGAGCCCTACATATGTTTTGAACTATGCCATGCCATCTTTACATGGGTGTATGCCATGTATTTTTGTGATCAATGTAGTGACTAGCACAAGCATGTAAACTAGGCCTCGTGATGTTGCTGATTTCGGTCCCTGTTCTGCTGTTATTTTTATGCCATGTAAACTTGATGCTACAGAGAGATCCATGCTTATTTTGAGATACTTCAGTAAGGATGTTTTGTACATATGGTTATGAGCTATCCATCCATGCCCCTGGTTGCATTTATAGCTTGCTGTAGATTGTTCATATCTTGCTCCAAACTTGCTAAATGATGTTGCTGTCAGCCTGTTAACATGAAGTTCAGTTTTGCCATGTGATTTCCTAGTGATCCATGCACCCTATGAACTTGCTCTTGACATGCTTTGCTTCATAAACATGTATTCTTACTGCTGGTTGCCTTGTCATGCCATGTAATGCTCTATGGTGAGTGGTACAAGCTCATCAACATGCCTACTTATTGTTGTTCCTGCCATGTATGAATCTGTCATATAACTTGCTATGTTTACATGGGTGCCATCATGTTTACTGTGCCCTTTTGGCTCATGGTCAGTAAGGGACTTTTGTTCTATGCAATTAGTAGGTTCATGCCATGCCTTTCTTTGCGATGATAAGTTCCTGTAGCATGTTGTTTGATAGCTCTAAACATTGCAACCTGATGTTATTTCTGCTAAGCCTGTAAACTGTTACTATTTGCAATCTTGCCATGTCCTTTTGAGCATGTTCTAGTGATTTCTGGAGATAGCTCAGTGTTCATGTTTTGTTATGCTTTACCTGTACATCATGACCATACCTTTTGTTTTCATATTGAGATGTTGTAGCATATTGTTTTGATGCTTGCAATATGCCTAGTTGCTGTTTTGGACAAATTGTTATTATAACTTGTATAGTGTGTGTGTTGAACCGTTGCTCCATTTTGAGTGTGCTCTATATGAAACTTGCTTGATTTTGCATGTAGTTTCATATTATCATGTTGCATCCATGTTTTCAGAGTGTTTTCTTGATGTTTGTATGCATTTTGCATCAATGCCATGTTTAACTTGTTTTGCTCATATCTTCTAGACCGTAGCTCCGAATTAAATGAACTCTATATGTAACTTGACTAGAACTTCGTGTAGTTCCTCTTGGTTCTCTTTAACTTGATGTTTAACAACTTCAACTTAAGGTTTGTTCAGATCTGGACCAACTTCGAAACTTGCATATGAGGACTTACCGGAATTGTTATATGTTGTTCCCGACCTCATTTAAACTTGCTTTGATGTGTTGCTCTTGTTTGCATCGTCTCTTGCCATGAGTAGATTCATGTAGCTTTGTCATGCATCATGCTTGTTGTGCATCATGTCTTGTCTATGTGTGGTGTGTTTACCATGTTGTGTGCTTCTTCTCGATAGTTCCCGTTTCGCTGTGATCGTGAGGATTCGTTCGTCTATGCTTGGTTCGTCTTCGTGGCTTCATCTTCTTCTTGGACTCGTTCTTCTTCCTTGTGGGATTTCAGGCAAGATGACCGCTACCCTGGATCTCACTACTATCATTGCTATGCTAGCTGCTTCGTTCTATCGCTTTGCTGCGTTACCTATCATTTGGTCTTCAAGCCTCCCAATTTGCCATGAACCTCTAACCTTTGACACCCTTCCTAGCAAACCGTTGCTTGGCTATGTTACCGCTTTGCTCAGCCCCTCTTATAGCGTTGTTAGTTGCAGGTGACGTTGAAGATTACTCCATGGTGGACAGGATTTTGTTGGGATATCACAATATCTCTTATTTAATTAAAGCATCTATATATTTGGTAAAGGGTGGAAGGCTTGGCCTTATGCCTGGTGTTTTGTTCCACTCTTACCGCCCTAGTTTCCGTCATACCAGTGTTATGTTCCTAGATTTTGCGTTCCTTACATGGTTGGGTGATTTATGGGACCCCCTTGACAGTTCGCTTTGAATAAAACTCCTCCAGCAAGGCCCAACCTTGGTTTTACCATTTGCCTCACCACCACCTACATTTTCCCTTGGGAGTAATTAACCTGAGGGTCATCTTTATTATAGCCTCCCCGGGCCAGTGCTTGTCTAAGTGTTGGTCCGAACCAGAGCCACTTGCAGCGCCACCTCGGGGAAACTTGAGGGATGGTTTTAGTTGTACATAGTGTTCATCCGGTGTTGCCCTGAGAACGAGATATGTGCAGCTCCTATCGGGATTGTCGGCGCATCGGGCGGCTTTGCTGGTCTTGTTTTACCATTGTCGAAATGTCTTGTAAACCGGGATTCCGAGTCTGATCGGGTCTTCCTGGGAGAAGGAATATCCTTCGTTGATCGCAAGAGCTTATCATGGTCTTAGTTGGGACACCCCTACAGGGCATAAACTTTCGAAATCCGTGCCCGCGGTTATGTGGCAGATGGGAATTTGTTAATGTCCGGTTGTAGATAACTTGACACTAGATCCGAATTAAAACGCATCAACCGCGTGTGTAGCCGTGATGGTCTCTTCTCGGCGGAGTCCGGGAAGTGAACACGGTTTCTGTGTTATGATTGACATAAGTAGGAGTTCAGGAACACCTCTTGATCATTGCTAGCTTCACGACCGTTCCGTTTGCTCTCTTCTCGCTCTTATGTGCATATGTTAGCCACCATATATGCTTAGTCGCTGCTGCAACCTCACCACTTTACCTCTTCCTTACCCATTAAGCTTTGCTAGTGTTGATACCCATGGTAATGGGATTGCTGAGTCCTTGTGGCTCACAGATTACTACAACAAAAATTGCAGGTACAGGTTGTGCGATGATCTTGATGCGAGAGCGATGTTTGCTTGTTTTGGAGTTCTCCTTCTGCTTCTTCTTCGATCAGGGGATAGGTTCCAGGTCGGCAGCCTGGGATAGCAGGGTGGATGTCGTTTGAGTTTCTGTTTGTGTTTCATCCGTAGTCGGATGGTGCTCTGATGTATGATGATGTTGTATTCGTGTGGCATTGTGTGCCTCTTGTATGTATCCCTATCTATTATGTAATATTGATGTAATGATATCCACCTTGCAAAAGCGCTTCAATATGCGGGTCTATCCTTGGTGGGACCTTCGAGTTCCTTTTGGATAGGGTCGCATATTGGGCGTGACAACATACGACTGCCTTCAAGCCCCGCCGAATCCGGAGAAACCCTCCATGACGGACACCTCAGGGTCGTCCGCCTCGCATGACGGTACGGCAGGCAGAGGCGTTTCACTCTCCATCATCTCCGGATCAAGATCCCCCGAAGACGAGCTCTGTTGAGAAGGGCTGAGATCCGAACTACAAGGAAAATTTTCAGTTATCTTCAGAAATAAAACAGGGATGCCTCTCATTTTAAGAAGACGCCCCTCTTCGAGCCCTTGGTCTCCGGACCTTTAGAAGCGGTCCTCTTCTCCCCTGGGAGGGAGGGATTCTCGGTCCCTCCTTTCTTGATAAACTCCTTCGCGGAGGCAGTAGCTCCCTTGTTCCCCCCTTCGCCTTCTTCAAAAGGCGCAGCCTCTAGCATCCTGGTTAACACAGGATTCGGCGTGGTCTCAGGGAGGGGGGCCGGACACGGGATCAGTTTTGCTTTCGCTATCCACTCCTGTTCAAAGGACAGCTCTTTTAAAAGCAAGTTTATGATAGATACACGGATAGCATGTCTGGGTACAGGACTACTTACTTGAGTATCCGGGCGATTGCAGCTTAGACCTGCGTCCTCGGTCAATTCCAGACAGATTGCTCGTGATCCGAAGAATAGTTGGTACATCTCCACGGGCATTACGCCCATAAAATGTTGGAGAGCTCATGGTCCCTCCCGACTGAACTCCCACAGGTGTAGGGGGCGGCGTTTGCAGGGTAGGGTGCAACGAATCAGCATGACCTGTGCTACTACGACCAGATTGACCTCCCTCTCTAGGAGGTCTCGCATACGACCCTGCAACAAGGGCACGTCCTTGGACGGCCCCCAGTCGAGCCCTTTGTTGACCCATGACGCCAACCGCGGTGGAGGACCCGAGCGAAAGGCAGGTGGCGCCACCCATCTGGTGCCCTTGGGAGCGGTGATATAAAACCACTCTTGTTGCCATAGCCTGAGCTCCTCTTGAAAAGAGCCCTCGGGCCATGGAGCGTCAGCATTCTTGCTTATAACAGCCCCTCCGCACTCTGTCTGTTGCCCCCTGATCATCTTCGGTTCCACTTTGAAGGTTTTGAGCCACAACCCGAAGTGAGGGGTAATGCGGAGGAAGGCTTCACATACGACAATAAACGATGAGATGTGGAGGATGGACTCCGGATCCAAGTCATGAAATTCCAGCCCATAATAAAACATGAGCCCCCTCACGAAGGGGTCCATCGGGAAGCCTAACCCCCGAAGGAAGTGAGACATGAACACCACGCTCTCGCCAGGCTTGGGAGTGGGAATAACCTGCCCTTGAGCGGGTAGCCTGTGCGAAATTTCGCCGGTCAGATACCGGGCGTCTCTCAGCTTTAGCACGTCTTCCTCCGTGACGGGGGAAGGCATCCACCGGCCTTGCAGGTCGGAGCCGGACATCCTCGGAGGTCCGAAGCGCCTGAATCTAGAGCTTTGGGTGTTGGAACTCGAGGCGAGGGGTGGATTCGATTGAGATTGAAAGAAAGGAGCGGGCCTTGGTCTCGTTATAAAGAGGTTGAATACCAAGAGCCCTCCCCGTGACCGTTCGGGACCCGCCTTCGATAGAGGAGGCGCGCCAACGGGCACGACTGGGTTACCCATGCCCATATTAATGAGAATCCCGGAATAAGGGGACGCGATCTCTGCATCGACAAAATGTGCCAAGGAAACCGCCTCACTAAACACGCTGAGGTGGGACAGTAAAAACGATTCCAATAAAGGTTTGGCCATGTTGTGACGTCACGCCATAGAATACGTCAGCAGATTGAATTTGTGTAAAGTTTATTCTCTCTACGGTGGTATGTGGAACTTATTTTGCAGAGCCGGACACTATCCTTGTGTTCAAAATCTTCTATGAAGTATTCGGAGGAGGAACCCGCCTTGCAATGCTGAAGACAATATGCGCGCCAGACTCGTCGTCATTGAAGCCTGGTTCAGGGGCTACTGAGGGAGTCCTGGATTAGGGGGTGTCTGGATAGCCGAACTATCACCGTTGGCCGGACTCCTAGACTATGAAGATACAAGATTGAAGACTTCGTTCCATGTTCGGATGGGACTTTCCTTGGCGTGGAAGACAAGCTTGGCGATACGGATATGTAGATCTCCTACCGTTGTAACCGACTCTGTGTAACCCTAACCCTCTCCGGTGTCTATATAAACCGGAGGGTTTTAGTCCGTAGGACGAACAACAATCATACCATAGGCTAGCTTCTAGGGTTTAGCCTCTCTGATCTCGTGGTAGATCTACTCTTGTAATACCCATATTATCAATATTAATCAAGCAGGAGTAGGGTTTTACCTCCATCGAGAGGGCCCGAACCTGGGTAAAAATATCGTGTCCCTTGTCTCCTGTTACCATCCGCCTAGACGCATAGTTCGGGACCCCCTACCCAAGATCCGCCGGTTTTGACACCGACAGCGACCCTATCCCACCTAACATATTCCTGGAAAGGCTGTTCAAGCCATCCGTGGTATTTGAAGGGGAGTCCGGCAACACTAGCACGGATCCGAATACACCCCCAGACTCCGAACCATCAGACGTAAACGGAGGCTCCGCCACCGAAATAACACCTTCGTCCCACGAAATCATGGCTGTAATTGCCTCGTGGACCGAGCCTTTCATGGCCTACCTAAATAGGCAGGAGCTCCCCAAGGACTAAAATGAAGCACGTTGCATCGTGCGGCGCTCCAAAGCCTACAAAGTCCATGAGGGAGAATTCTATAAGAAAACTGCGACCGGAGTGCTCCAAAGATGCATCTCCAAGGAGGAAGGGCGGCAGCTCTTGGCTGAAATCCATGCCGGACTCGGTGGGCACCACGCTGCGGCTCGGGCACTCGTCAACAAGGCCTTCCGCATAGGCTTTTATTGGCCAACAGCCTGAGCAGACGCACAGGACCTTGTTCAACACTGCGTCGGTTACCAGCTCTTCGCCAATCAGAGCCACATGCCCCCCACCGCTCTCCAAACAATCCCCATTACTTGGCCCTTCGAGGTCTGGGGGCTAGATATGGTCGGACCCCTTAAGGGGGAAGCCATAAGAAAAAATACTTATTGGTCATGGTGGACAAGTTCACCAAATGGATAGAAGCCAAACCAGTCAAAACGGCTGAATCCGGACCAGTGATAGACTTCATATCCGGGGTTGTACACCGATACGGCGTCCCCCACAGCATTATCACTGACAATGGCTCAAACTTCACAGCCGATGAAGTGAAAACTTGGTGCGGCAATATGGGCATTAAGCTTGATTACTCCTCCGTCTACCATCCCCAAACAAACGGCCAGGTCGAACTTGCAAACGGTCTCATCATGAGCGGCATCAAACCCAGATTGGTGCGGTCCTTGACAGAATCGGACCCGCACTGGGTCGAGGAGCTCGACTCCGTACTCTGGGGGCTGCGAACCACGCCGAATCGCACCACCGGATACACACCATTTTTTATGGTGTACGACGCAGAAGCAGTACTACCCTGCAACATAATCCATGATTCGCCTCGCGTGCGCATGTACGAAGAGAAGGAAGCCGAGTTAGATTGGCAGGACAACTTAGATGCCCTGGAGGAGGAGTGCGACGTCGCAAAAGCCCGTTCCACATTCTATCAGCAGCAGGCTCGACGTTACCAAAGTAGGGAAGTGCGGGCCAAAACTTATAATATTGGCGAACTTGTTCTACGCATACCAGAGAAGAAGAAGGACAAGCTCAAACCTAAGTGGGAGGGTCCCTTCATTATTGATAGAGTTCTCACCGGAGGAGCGTACCGCCTGCGTAATGCATCCGATAACAGACTCGAGCCGAACCCATGGAACGCGGCCAGACTCCGGAGATTCTACGCCTAGCGCCGAACTCAGTGTTCGTCTCCTTACCACTCCTTTTTCATTATGTTCCTCCCATTTTTCCTTTCTCGTTCTTTTTTCTTCACACAAATTACTCAATACAGTGCGGATGCTCGGATTGCTCCGCCCGCACTATGTGTGTAAGCCATACCTGGGGGCTTCCTATATGGAAGCTAAATATAATTGCTTTCATGGCTTCTTGCTTATCACATATGCGTTCTTTTTCCATATGTGCCTTTTCTTCACCATTATATGCATCGATATGACTTAAGATGTGGCCATGCTGGGTTGCCTGGCTCTTGTGTTTATGTCCTACGTTCCCGTTAATTCGGCTAGGGCATAAGGGGAGCACCTCTGCGATTGTTGCTGCCGGTTCAGCCGGATGTGTACCTCAGACTGGGTGAAGCTGAAAGCTAGCGTTCTTAAGGGAATATTTGGTCGGTGAACAAAAGATGTTTTTTCGTTTATCACAATGTGAACCCCAGAGGTTTTTATCCTGCGTCTCTGTTCGTAGTCCGGACATATACATCGATGCATGCGCACCCAAGGAAAGGAATCCCTAACGGAACTATTCTCAGTGGAAGATGTTTCTTACTATCCATGTAATATAACATAACTAGTTGGGTACTTGTCTGTTCAAGCACTTATGACCCCTACGCCTGGTTTCCACGCATACCCCGGTTCTGCATAACTGAGCGGGTATTCGGATACACCCCGGACTGTCGGATCCGGGGGCTGAAGCGAAAAGGTCCGCCATGACAAATGATTTTAATCCAACTAGGGACTACATATGTCCATTGAATTACACAGTCACTTGGACTGACTATATTCTTCCTCTATACCATCCAACAGGCTATCTAGCTTACAATCCTGTTGGGAATACTTTGCGGCTAATGCTACCTGGTCATACACCAGACTCACGGGAATTTCTTGCCCATCTGGCCCCGCCGGTCCGACTTCGGCCATATGGTTCGGGTCAAGCTTGGTGTAGCGCGTCTTCACCATAGCCTAGGCTTCTCTTGCACCTTGTCGGCAGGCTGACATCTTCCACAATCAGAAGCGCCGCCGTGCTCCTTGGAGCATATCCACGAGCTCCCCCATGCCTTTTGGCAGGAAGGTGGATGGCCACAAGGCCTGGGCAATACCCTGCATCACCTGCCGAGCTTGCTCGTGCAGCTGTGGGAGGTCTTGCAGCAAATCGCCTGTAGACGCGGGCATCTCCTCTTCAGGGCGGCCCGTCAACATACCTACATATATAAATTCTTTCAATATGCTTCCTCATCGAGCTGTACTACAGTTCGTCTAGGCACTTACCATAAATGCCACGACGAAGCCTTCTGTTCTCCTTCACGAAGTCCGCCAGCTGAGCGCGAACATCACCTAATTCGACGCCCAGTCGGACATTGGCATCTTGAAGATTGTTCTTCTCCTGCCTAACTTGCGTAAGAATACGCTCGCCAGCTTTTAGCTGCCTTTGGAGATGTGACTCGTCACCTCTTACGACCTCCGGATTCACCTCGGGATTGTCTGCAGAATTTTCTGTTAGACTTATCATATAAGCCACTTACTAACTGGTACATTTCCATACAATTGAGACAAATGTTACCAAATGAGGCCTTCTGGGATTCCTCTAGCTTGGCAACCGTGGCCCTCAGCTGGGTCTTGCACTCCTCCAGCTCTCGAGACAATTGGGCATTCTTATCTACAAGGCCCTGTGCATAAATTGATCCTTAAAATAGTTGTCCCAACTGTTTCAAGTCTCAGGGGCTACTGCTATACATGCTTATCAAATTTTCTTACCCTTATATCTTTGGCATACTGGTCCGTCACACGGGCAAGCCCGCCTTGAGCAGCTCGGATGTATGCGTCTCCCGAATTGAAAGCATTAAATGCCTCTTCGGAAAAGACGTTATTGCGAAGTACAGCCCGTCGGCGCCGGTGATTCATGGCACTCTCTATTCGGGATTTGTGGTGGAGAGCATATCCGAATCCTCTGTCGGAGGATAATTCAGCGTCGGCCCCGCGTCTGCTTCCTCCCTCAAAGCCAGTTTTGGAATCCGGTTGGTGGAGGCGAGATTGGCAGGATCTCCGGATATAGTCCGGCAACTCCTCTTTCTGCCAGGACACAAAGGACGCTGTCATATTTCAAACACAATAATCACAGAGCAGGTTTTTACCATACCTATGTAGCGGCATTTCAGCCCTAACCGCCTTCCTCTTAAACCTGCCTGATCCGAACGCCCTTTGCCGACGGGCTCCCAGGGGCTCGGCGCCGCATTCCGACTGTCGCCTCTACAAAAATATGATATTTCAGGCATAAGGCATGGCATCAGAAAGGATTCCTCTTTAGAAGATAGTTTTTTTGGCTTTGCTTACACGCGATGCAGGTAGCAGTCTGGGATAGTCGGCAATAATAGCCACTGAGGCGCCATCGCAACTCACGTGATAAAATGCCCGTTGACGAGCTCCACAGTAATATCCAGGTCTTCTTTGAGTCCTGGATCGAAGGCCCTTCCGGGGTCCTCTGGCTGCGGGGAGGAGCTGGAGAATCCTTCAACGGCCCTCCTCAGTTCCTGCTCAAAAATATCGAGGTAAATAATCTTGACGAAGGACGCCAGAATGAATGAAGTGGGGAAAGAGTGACGACTTACCTAGCTTGGGGGGTTATACATAGAAAACCCATCCCGCAGTTTAATATGAAGGAATTGTTCTTCTTCTCCTTTATACAAATCGGATAATATCCTCGCCAGAGCAGTGGTGGAGTCCGGACCCTTATGACCACAACGGGTGGCATCCTCTTCCATTGTAGTGCCACATGGGCTTCCCCCGATACTGAAGCGGCTGCACTCCCCGCATTATGCATATTGCCATAACCTCGACTATATATTGCCAGCCCTGATTTGGCCAGTAACTTTACCCTGCTCATCAAGAAATGTATTCCTCTAGTATCCTCCTCTTGGGGGCCCCGAGGGCGCCAACTTCGGCGTGCCTTCGGCAGGGCATTACTGAACTCTGGGAGACCTGTCCGGACTGGATCCGGAAGGGGAACGTCATCGACATAGAACCACTCCGAGGGCCAGTTCTCTGGTGCCTTCTTGGGAGTACCGGATAGGTATCCGGTCTGGGCGACGCGCCATACTTCGGTTCCGCCCACTTGACATATGGATTCCCCCTGGTTGCGAGGGACGAGGCAGAACAACTTCTTCCATAACCCAAAGTGAGCCTCGCAACCCAGAAATAGTTCACAAAGGGCAACGTATCCTGCTATGTGCAGCACGGAGGCAGGGGTGAAGTTGTGCAACTGGAGGTCGTAGAACTCCAGGAGCCCGCGAAGGAATGGGTGGATTGGAAACCCGACACCTCTTAGCAGATGCGGGATGATGGATATTCGCTCCCCCGGGGATGGATTAGGAGATCTCTCCGCTTGCTCCCCGCTGTTATAGGTGGCTAGTCCAGCTCAGACGGGGACCATGAACGCCGGTGGAAGAAACCCCTGGGTCTGCAGCTCTACTAAGCGGTTTTGAGGAACAGAACATTCTTCCCAATAACCTGGCCTAGAGCTACGGGAGTGAGAGGAGGAGCTGCAACGACCGGCCATGCTGGAATGATTTTTTCTGGGCGCGCTCTGTTGGATGCTCGCTCAAGGGAAGAAGGTGAAGCTTGGATCTGAGAATCCCCATCCCTTCAAATAGACA
>NC_041389.1:509098282-509113050 GCF_002162155.2 Triticum dicoccoides
GGATCCTCGTATTCGCTCGACACATGGAGATGGTCATTATTGAAGCACAGAAGCCGAGGAGTACAACATTGATGGGAAGCCGGACACCTTTTGTTACAACAGGTACTTTTGAGTATTCGGAGATGGAACCCACCTTGCAATGCTGAAGACAAACTGCGCGCCGGACTCATCGTCATTGAAGCCTGGTTCAGGGGCTACTGAGGGGGTCCTGGATTAGGGGGTATCCGGACAGCCGGACTATATACTTTGGCCGGACTGTTGGACCGTGAAGATACAAGACTCAAGACTTCGTCACGTGTCCGGATGGGACTCTCCTTTGCGTGGAAGACAAGCTTGGAGATCCGGATATTATATTTCCTTCTTTGTAACCGACTCCATGTAAACCCTAGCCTTGTCTGGTGTCTATATAAACAGGAGGGTTTAGTCCTTAGAGACACAATCATAATCATCATAGGCTAGCTTCTAGGGTTTAGCCTCTACGATCTCGTGGTAGATCAACTCTTGTAACACCCATATCGTCAATATCAATCAAGTAGGAAGTAGGGTTTTACCTCCATCGAGAGGGCCCGAACCTGGGTAAAAACATTGTGTCCCTTGCCTCCTGTTACCATCAGCCTTAGACACACAGATCGGGACCCCCTACCCGAGATCCGCCGGTTTTGACATCGACAGTGTCTGCCTTAACAACATGCCTAAAAGTATCATCATAATCAATACCAAATCCCTGCTTGAAACCTTTTGCAACTAATCTCGCCTTATATCTGTCTATGCTCCCGTCAAACTTTCTCTTAATTTTGTATACCCACTTACAATCTATGACATTTATGCCCTTTGTTGGTGGTACTAGATGCCAAGTTTTATTTTTCATAAGTGCGTCATATTTAACATCCATGGCCTTTTTCCATTCCTTACTAGCAAGTGCATCATGCAAATGAGTTGGTTCACCCATACTAGTGAGAAAGGCATGTTTAATTTTATCATACCTTATAGTGCCATCTATGTATTCCTTCTTTTAACAATACCAGACTGGGATCTCGTGTGTCCATGTGGAATACCTAGCGTAGCAGAATCCATAGCAGAATTCACAACCACAAAAGATCCGGCCGGATCTGCTGCACCAGACCGCTCCAGATCTGAGGGGACGGAGATCTCCCTTGCGATTGGCACTCCAAGGGAAACGCGCCGCATGTCGCTCTTGTTGGTCGCTCCCTCGGGCGCGCAGGGCGAGACGTTGGTGCTGAGCCCCGCACCTGTTGCCTGGTCGGCCACCGGCCCATCCACCACGTGTGTGGCGCTCGAGGAGCCGCACTGGCCCATGCTGGCTCGGCTGGAGGGGCCCACGCTGCCTTGGCTGTCGGCGGCTGGCTCATGCGACGTGGAGGGATTCGCCTGGGATCGCATGTCTGACATGCTGATGCAAGGATTTTCCTCGGATCCTGTTCTGCTATTGCCCGAATCTACCTGGAATCCCGTGACAGCTCTGGTTGCATCCCCTTGCATGAAATCACGCCTTGAAGCTGCAGTTTTATCATCAAAAATCACATTTTGTTTGGGATTAATCACATGATTAGCACTATTTAACTCGCCCTCGTGATCTGGACTAGACATATATTCCGGAAGAAGTGCAATCCCTGCACGAAGTAGGGCTCCGACATTTGGATGAAGCTTTGCAAAAGGGAATATCGTTTCATCAAATATAACATCAGGAGAAATTTAGATTCGTCCAGTAGAAATCTTATGATACTTGTAACCTTTGTGAAGGTTACTATAACCAAGAATAACACATTGAGTAGAACGGAACTCAAGTTTGTGATGATTATATGGACGAAGATTAGGATAACAAGCATACCTGAAAATTCTTAGGGAATTGTAGTATGGTGTTTGATGAAACAATTTTTCCAAGGGAGTAATATGTCCAATCACTTTGCTAGGAAGACGATTTATAAGATAAGTGGCAGCAAGAAAGGCTTCATCCCAATATTTTAAGGGCATGGATGCATGAGCTAGAAGGGATAGACCTACTTCAACAATGGGGCGATGTTTACGCTTGGCGGAGCCATTCAGCTGATGAGCATGAGGACAAGAGACATGATGACTACTACCAATATCATGAAAGAAAGAGTTGAGTTTCTCATACTCTCCTCCCCAGTCACTTTGGACTGCAATAATTTTTCTGTTAAACTGACGCTCAACAAGTTTCTGAAATTCTTGGAAGATGGAAAGAACATTAGATTTAAACTTAAGCAAATATATCCAAGTGAACTTGCTAAAGTCATCAATAAAACTAACATAATATTTTTTTTTCTTCCAAAAGAATCTCTTGCATGACCCCATACATCACTGAAAATAAGTTCCAACAGAGCACGAGACACACTATTTGACTTAGGATAAGGGAGTTGGTGACTCTTTGCACACTCACAAACATCACAAACAGACTCAATATTTTGACTAGGTGACAATGGAAGATTGCCTTTATTCACTACTTGCTTGACTATGACCGAAGAAGCATGTCCTAATCTTTGATGCCATCTTGCCAAAGAGGGCTTGACGACGGAGTAGACTTGATGACGACACTTTTGACTAAGTGCTCCGGATGTGATGGGATACAAGCCTCCAATGCATCTACCGTGGTGAATGAGTTCCCTCATTGCCCGGTCCTTTATGAAACAAATATGTTGGATGATTTTCAAAAAAGACATTATTATCGGCAGATAAACAGGACATGGATGCAAGGTTCTTGTCGGCTTGTGGGAGATGAAGAACATCTTTTAGAACTAGATCATGTTTACGAGTAGGGAAATTAATAGATGCTTGACCAATGTGACAAATATCCCTACCTCCACCACTTGCGGTGTGAATTTGATCGTTGCCGAAGTATCTCTCCCTCACAAAGAGCGTCTCAAGCTCATTGGTGACATGATCAGTGGCCCCGAGTCGGCGTATAAGACTGTGCCATCACCTCCTCGCTCCCTCATTGCAATGGCGACATGACGAGCATCAGGGACATAGTCTTCATCGTAATGATGCCAACAGTCCATGACCTTGTGGCCTGGTTCTTGCATAATTGGCACCGAACGCGGTTGTTGGAGGAAGAACCAGAGGAGGCGTGATTGTTGTTGAAGCCGCCCCCTCCAGATTGGGTAGGAGCGTTGTTGTTGGTGTAGCCGCTCCCGCCTAGTCGCGCGCCTGAACCGTTGCCGCCGCTCCCACCGCCGCCGCCGCTGTTGTTGCGGTTCCTCCCTTGGTGATCGCACCCACGGCCAGCACCGTGGCCACACGAGGCAGCATTGGCTGAAGACTAGCACACATTCATCCCATGGAGAAGATTGAGACGTGTGTCAAAGCTGAGAAGTTGTGTGTATAGCTCCTGGACAGACACAGGTTCAACCCGCGCAGCAAGGGCCGACACGATCAGGTTGTAGTCAAGGTCGAGGCCGGCCAAAACTTGGGAGACGATCTTGCCTCTTGTCATCAGGGCTACGGTGCAGGCAATCTCATCCGTGAGCATCTTGATCTTGGCTAAATACTCTGCCATGGACATATTTCCCTTCTTGAGGTTCATGAGTTCTATTCGAGTGTTGATCGCTTGCGCTTAGGATTGGGCAGCAAACATGGCTTCGATCACTGCCCACAGCTTCGCCAGTGTTTGAAGAGTAACCACCTGTGCAAGAATCTTGAGAGACAGAGAACCCATCAGAAAGCCCTGAACATGTTGCTGTTGTGCACACTAGAGAACGCGCGCGTAATTGGTGATCTACTCCTCCTTCCCATCCTTGGTGATGGTGAGTGTTTTCGGTGGCGCCTGGCTCGTCGGATTAAGGTGGTGGCCCATCTATGCACCCTTGATTTGGGGTAGCATGATGGCCTTCCACATGAGGTAGTTGCTCCTCGTAAGCTTCTCCTGGGGATGATCTGATGGGCGTGGCAAAGGATGGATTGGAGGAGGGGGAAGGGGCGAAGGTGGATGCTGATGCAAGGTACGTGGTGAGGGCACTCATGGTGCTGGAGGTGGTGGAAGCGGTGGTCATGGCGATAGGTTGAAGAACGGCTTGGCTAGATGTGATCTCCTTTTGATCTTAGGAAGAAGTCGCTCTGATTACCATGTAAGATATTTGGGAAGCGTTAAACCCTTTGCTCGGGCCGCACTTATATTTATATGGGCAATGTTGTGGCTTACAAGATGAGAACGATTGATAGATCAATTACAAAAGGTCGGTAGAAAGAGTTGGAACAGAAGAAGAGATAGAGAAGGAATACAAGTATAAACAAGAGTTCTATCTCTAAACAATTATTCCAACAAGGGCATCAAGGCGGCCGTGGCGGGGGCTCTGGTGTACTACTACCCCATGGCCGGGCGCCTCAGGAAGCTCCCCAGAGGAAACAAGCTAGAGGTCGACTGCGTGGGGGAAGGGGTGATGTTCGTGGAGGCGGCAGCGGACGTGCGGTTGGAGGACCTCGGCCAGCCATTGGTGCCGCCATACCCGTGCGTGGAGGAGTTCATGGGAGATACCAGTGACATCAGATATGTCATTGGCAAGCCTCTGCTCTTCCTGCAGGTAGCTTTTTTCTTTTCTTTTTGTGGGATGGTAACCAATGGTTCTTTTTTCTTGCGAGGGTTAACTATACAATCTCCGAAGCTCACCTCCCCTTCGGCCCCCTAGCCCCTGCTCCCCTTCACCACGCGCTGCACCGGCCGCCACTCCGGCGCCGGCAGACACCCCTTGCGTCGTGCTCCACTCCGAAGCCGGCGGCCACCTCCCTCCCACGTGCCCTGGCCTCGCGGGTCTCGCTCTCCGGATTGTCCTCTTCTGAGATCTCCTCTCCCGCCTCATCTCCCGCGCCGCGTCCAGGCCCGTCCTCCCCTGCTCTGCCGCCCCCTCGCCTGAAGCTCCGGTCCATCGTCGTCACCCTGGTGGTTGGCACACCCTTTGGCCCGCTTGTCCAGGGCAGTGGGGTGGGGCCTTTGCACCCGCCTTCGGCTGTGGATGACTGGCAAACCAAGCGGAGCTGCCGGCCGAGGGGTACGTCTGCTCGCCGTTCTCTACCCATGCAGCACCATCAGGCCCGGCGCGTGCTGGTGGTGCCCCGGACCCAGCCGGAGTCGCGGGTGCCGCCTGCTCTATTTGGATGTTGCTACAACTGTGGCAAGGACTACGGCCATATCTCGGTGGAGTGTTGGAACCCAAGCTTCTGCATCCGGTGTGGTGGAGATAGGCACATCTCGTGTGGATGCACGCGTCCCCGCAGTCCTTCGCCAGTCGATCAGCCGTGTGATACGTCTCCGTCGTATCTACTTTTCCAAACACTTTTGCCCTTGTTTTGGACTCTAATTTGCATGATTTGAATGGAACTAACCCGGACTGACGTTGTTTTCAGCAGAACTGCCATGGTGTTATTTTTGTGCAGAAATAAAATTTCTCAGAATGCCCTGGAAATCCATGGAGCAACTTCTCAGAATTAATAAAAAATATTGGCGAAAGAAATAGCGTCAGGGGGCCCACACCCTGTCCACGAGGGTGGGGGTGCTCCCCCTCCCCCTGGGCGCGCCCCTTGCCTCGTGGGCCCCCTGGACGTCCACCGACCTCAACTCCAACTTCATATATTCTCTTTCGCGGAGAAAAAAATCACAGAGAAATATTCATTGCGTTTTACGATACGGAGCCACCGCCAAGCCCTAACCTCTCTCAGGAGGGCTGATCTGGAGTCCGTTCGGGGCTCCGGAGAGGGGGATTCGTCGCTGTCGTCATCATCAACCATCCTCCATCTCCAATTTCATGATGCTCACCGCCGTGCGTGAGCAATTCCATCATAGGCTTGCTGGACGGTGATGGGTTGGATGAGATTTACCATGTAATCATGTTAGTTTTGTTAGGGTTTGATCCCTAGTATCCACTATCTTCTGAGATTGATGTTGCTATGACTTTGCTATGCTTAATGCTTGTCA
Source organism: Triticum dicoccoides (assembly GCF_002162155.2). Classification (NCBI taxonomy): domain Eukaryota; kingdom Viridiplantae; phylum Streptophyta; class Magnoliopsida; order Poales; family Poaceae; genus Triticum; species Triticum dicoccoides. The sequence goes on from NC_041389.1 coordinate 509,104,227, forward strand.
CTAGGGCCCGAGTGCCATGATTTCAGATCTGAACCTATTATGTTTTCATGAATATATGTGAGTTCTTGATCCTATCTTGCAAGTCTATAGTCACCTATTATGTGTTATGATCCGACAACCCCGAAGTGACAATAACCAAGATACTTCTCGGTGATGACCGTAGTTTGAGGAGTTCATGTATTCACTATGTGTTAATGCTTTGGTCTAGTACTCTATTAAAAGGAGGCATTAATATCCCTTAGTTTCCACTAGGACCCCGCTGCCACGGGAGGGTAGGACAAAAGATGCCGTGCAAGTTCTTTTCCATAAACATATTCGGAATACATGCCTACATTACATTGATGAACTGGATCTAGTTCTGTGTCACCCTATGTTATAACTGTTACATGATGAACCGCAACCGACATAATTATCATCACTGATCCAATGCCTACGAGCTTTTCACATATTGCTCTTTGCTTAGTTACTTTACCGTTGCTGCTGTTACCATTACTATCATACTACTTTGCTACTAAATACTTTGCTGTAGATACTAAGTTATCCAGGTGTTGTTGAATTGACAACTCAACTGCTAATACTTGAGAATATTCTTTGGCTCCCCTTGTGTCGAATCAATAAATTTGGGTTGAATGCTCTACCCTCGAAAACTGTTGCGATCCCCTATACTTGTGGGTTATCAAGACTATTTTCTGGCGCCGTTGCCGGGGAGCATAGCTCTATTCTTTGAGTCACTTGGGATTTATATCTTCTGGTCACTATGAGAAACTTGAAAGACGAAAGAACTAAGATTTTTCCTTCTACTACGAGGGGAGGTAAGGAACTGCCATCTAGCTCTGCACTAGATTCTCCTTCTGTTATGAGTAAGCTTGCGACACCTAAACTTGCTACTGCTATGAATTCTGATATGTCGCATGTTATTGATGATGCTACTTCTACTATGCATGATACTTATGATGAAACTACTTCTATGCTTGATACTACTGTGCCATTAGGTGAATTTCTTGATGAACAACTTGCTAGGGCTAGAGAGAATGAAATTATTGAAAATGAAATTGTTGAAGATAGTGATGATGAAGGTCTTCTTTCTTGCAATGATAGATCTGGTCTTAAGAAATTATTAGCTAAACTGAAATCGAAAACTCTAAATGCCAGAATGAAATATGACCCTACTTTTGCTACTTCACCTATCTTTATTACTCATAAGGATTATGAATTCTCTGTCGATCCTGAGATAATTACTTTGGTTGAATCTGATCCTTTTTATGGCTATGAATCTGAAACTCTTGTGGCACATCTTACTAAATTGAACGATATAGCCACCCTGTTCACTAATGATGATAAATCTCGCTATTATTATATCCTTAAGATATTTCCATTCTCATTAAAGGGTGATGCTAAAACTTGGTTTAATTCTCTTGATCCTGGTTGTGTGCGTAGCCCCCAGGATATGATTTATTACTTCTCTGCTAAATATTTCCCTGCTCATAAGAAACAAGCTGCCTTGAGGGAAATATATAATTTTGTGCAAATTGAAGAAGAGAGTCTCCCACAAGCTTGGGGGGGGGCTTCTCCGATTACTTAATGCTTTGCCTGATCATCCTCTTAAGAAAAATGAAATACTTGATATCTTTTATAATGGACTAACTGATGCTTCCAAGGACCACTTGGATAGTTGTGCTAGTTGTGTTTTCAAGGAAAGAACAGTCAACCAAGCTGAATTACTATTGAATAATATGTTGACTAATGAAAATAATTGGACTCTTCCTGAGCCAATTGAGCCAACTCCTGAGCCTATTCCTAAACCAACTCCGAAGAAGAGGGGTGTTCTATTTCTCAGTCCTGAAGATATGCAAGAGGCAAAGAAATCTATGAAATAAAAAGGTATTAAAGCTGAAGATGTTAAGAATTTACCTCCTATTGAAGAGATACATGGTCTTAATATACCTCCTATTGAAGAAACACATGGTCTTCATAACTCGACATAGGTAGTAAAGGTAAATTCTCTCTATAGATATGGTAAAGTTGAAATTCCATCTACTAACTTTCCTAGCCAATGTTTAGATGAATTTGATGACTTTATGGCTAGACAAGAAAGTTTTTAATGCCTATGTTGGTAGAGAATCAAAGAGGAATGCTTACATGATTGGACGCTTGAGTGATTATATGGCTAGAGTTAAAGGTGAACTTAAACTCATTAGCAAATATGCTTCTATGGTTACCACTCAAGCAGAACAAGTACTTAAAGCTCAAAGTAATTTGCTCGATGAATTAAATAATAAACATGATTTTGCTGTTAGAGTGGCTACTAGAACTGGTAAAATGACTCAGGAACCTTTGTATCCTTAAGGCCACCCTAAAAGAATCGAGCAGTATTCTCAAAGAAATAATTTAGATGCTCCTAGTCCTTCTAAAAAGAAGAAAAACAAAAATGATAGGACTTTGCATGCTTCTAGTGAACCTGTTATAGACACACCTGAGAATCCCAATGATATTTCTATTTCTGATGCTGAAACACAATCTAGTGATGAACATGAACCTAGTGATAATGATAATGATAATGTTCATGTTGATGCTCAATCTAGCAATAATAATGATGTAGAGATTGAACCTGCTGTTGATCTTGATAACCCACAATCAAGGAATCAACGTTATGATAAGAGAGACTTTGTTGCTAGGAAGCACAGTAAGGAAAGAGAACCATGGGTTCAGAAACCCATGCCTTTTCCTCCATAGCCATCCAAGAAAAAGGATGATGAGGATTTTGAACGCTTTGCTGAAATGATTAGACCTATCTTCTTACGCATGCGCTTAACTGATATGCTTAAAGTAAGTCCTTATGCTAAATATATGAAATATATCATTACAAATAAAAGAAAGATATCGGAAGCTGAAATTTCCACCATGCTTGCTAATTTATACTTTTAAAGGTGGAATACCTAAGAAACTTGGAGATCCAGGAGTGCCAACTATACCATGCTCCATTAAAAGAAATTATGTTAAAACTGCTTTATGTGATCTTGGAGCCGGTGTTAGTGTTATGCCTCTCTCTTTATATCGTAGACTTGAATTGAATAAGTTGATACCTACTGAAATATCTTTGCAAATGGATGATAAATCAACTGCTATACATGTCGGTATTTGTGAGGATGTGCCTGTTGTGGTTGCAAACGTCACTATCTTAACGGACTTTGTTATTCTTGATATTCCCGAGGATGGTAGTATGTCGATTATCCTTGGTAGACCCTTTTTGAATACTGCAGGGGCTGTTATTGATTGCAACAAAGGCAATGTCACTTTTCATCTTAATGGTAATGAGCATACGGTACACTTTCCGAGGAAACAACCTCAAGTTCATAGCATCAATTCTATTGGAAAAGTTCCAACTATCATTATTGGAGATTTTGAATTTCCTCTTCCTACTGTCAAGAAAAAAATGATATTCTTATTATTGGGGATGTTCATATCCCCGTTGAGGTAACCTAATGTTATTCGAAATTTCTCCAGTTCCATGTTATTCGGAATGAGTTTGTTAACAAGACTTGATCAACCTTGTTAGTGGATTCCTTTTAATGAGCATGAGATGGATGAAACTAGAAGGCACAACCTTCTGTACCCTCCTTTTAATTTCTGTTAATTAGAATAAATAAACCAAAAATAGTATTATATGTCTATTTTCTGAATTATCCATGCAATAAAAATATCCCTAAAATAAAAGTTCTCCAAATGCCCTGCCAATTTAGTATGATTTTTTATGGAATATTTGAGGATTTTAGGCACTGAGAACACATCAGGGGGGCAAGCACCTGGCAACGAGGGTCCAGGGCGCGCCCACCCTTACAAGGCACGCCCCCTGCCTCGTGGGCCCATGGTGGCCCCCCTCCACTTATTCCTGCACCCACACACTCCATCTTCCTCCCAAAAAATCCCCATCTAGCTCAAGCACGAGTTCTAGCTCGTTTTGTTGTGATTTTCGATCTCCTTGCTCAAAGCTCCATTAACAAAACTGCTTTGGGAGATTATTCTTTGGTGTGTGACTCCTCTAATGGTCCAATTAATTTTTGTTCTAGTGCTTTATCCATTGCAAAATTTTGCTGCCTAGGTGACCCTGTTCTTGAGCTTGCATGTCAAATTTATGAGGTCCCAAGTAATTCTAATGCATGATATAGGCTCTAGGCACTTATGGGAGTAGTTGCTATCAATCTTGTTTAGTTTGATTCACTTTTATTTTGAAGTTACTAAAAATTTCAGAAATTTTTTCAGAGGAAGAAATATGTCTATGAAAATGTACCAAGGTGGTTCTTCAAGGAAGAAGGGACACAGGCTCGCAATGCGTGAACCGGACGATGACCCACCAAGGGAAGCTGATGTGCGGCCTTGTGAATGGCCTTCGGAAGAGTTTATGGTCAATGCAGGCATCAAGGATGAATTTGATGCATATGTGTGTAATGCCGATCTTGAGGACTTCATGCAAGATAAGTGTCCTCGGTACTACTATTTGACTGATTCATTTGTGAGAAGGTTTAAATTTTCATCTTCTCGTAATTCTCAAAGTGTCTTGTTTGATATTTATGATCAATCATATACCATGGACCTAGAAGATTTTACTACTACTTGCAAACTTCCACAATGGGGTAGTGTTAATGAACCCTGTAAATCTGAATATAAAGACTTTCTTGCTAGTATCACTGTGGGAGAATCTAGAGATATAGCGCAAGCTACCATAGGGAGCATTCATTTTCCTGCTATACATATATTTTGCTCTCTTCATTGGTAGATGCATTAATGGTAAAAATGAAGCATGTCACATGTGTGTTCCTGATCTTTGTGTCCTCAAGAGTGTTGTATTAGGTAATAAAGATTACAACTTGGGGGCAATTGTTGCATGTAGGTTGCATAATAATGGTTTATCTGGATATTTGTTTGGAGGGATTTATGCGACTCGTGTTGCTAATTATCTTGGTATACCTCCACGTGAGGGTGATAGGGAATTGCCTCCCGCTTATTTAGATTATAATGCTATGGTCAGTCATCATTTTCTTGAGAGGAACGAACAATTCCTCCAATATCGACTAATCTTTGACAGATGTCGCGTTGTCCATGTTACTCTCCCTGCTCCTGCCCTTTCTGATTATCAGGCAAAAAGAACATATGTCGTCACCAGGGAGGAGGCAACCGAATACGAGAGGAGAGCGGAGGCAGCTCGCCGCCATGCCGCAGCTCAGGAGGCATTGGCTGCTGCATCTCAGTACGACCCCAATTACAACTTCGGATATCAGTCATGCTACCCTTGGCCATAGACCAACTTAGGCCAAAAGACTAAGCTTGGGGGAGTACATATTTCTCACTGACATTACATTCATGTTCACACACTCATTCTAGTTGTCGGTGCTCATACTTTTTCATTGTACTATCCATGCTAGTTTAATTTCCTTTTCTAGCTTTCTTCTTGTGTGTTTGATGAACCTTAAGAAAAACTAAAAAAATAGTTAGTTTACTTCCCGTGCTTTTAGTAGTAACTAAAAGAAAACCCAAAAAGATTTCTCGTTCTTCTTTTGCTTGTTGGGGGCTTTCCCGCGTAAATAGTTTTATTTCTTTTCTTTGGGGTCGAGAGGAGAAGACCATAATGAAAATGTTAGTGGCTCTCATGCATGATTGTTGATTTAACCAAGAGCCCATATTACCTTGTCTTCTCCCTTGAATTAAATGCTTGCAGATTCCAGCTTAGTCCAATGCACGTGCACTATTATTATTATACACACCATTCGGTCGTGCAAGTGAAAGGCAATAATGACGATATATGATGGACTGATTGAGATGAGAGAAGCTGGTATGAACTCGACCTCTCTTGTTTTTGTAAATATGATGAGTTCATCGTTCCTGATTCAGCCTATTATGAATAAACATGTTTGCAATGACAATTAGAGATTATAGTTGCTTATGCCATGCTTAATTAGCTAAGAGTTTATAATGGTTTACCTTGCGTGCCAACATGCTATTAAAATGGTTGTGATGTGGTATGATAGGGTGGTATCCTCCTTTGAATGATTCGAGTGACTTGACTTGGCACATGTTCACGCATGTAGTTGAAACAAAATCAACATAGCCTTCACGATATTTATGTTCATGGTGGATTATATCCTACTCATGTTTGCACTCAATGTTGATTAATTTTAATGCATGTCCATGACTGTTGTCGCTCTCTCAGTTGGTCGCTTCCCAGTCTCTTGCTAGCCTTCACCTGTACTAAGCGGGAATACTGCTTGTGCATCCAAACTTCATAAACCCCAAAGTTGTTCCATATGGGTCCACCATACCTTCCTATATGCGGTATTTACCTACCGTTCCAAGTAAATTTGTATGTGCCAAACTCCAAACCTTCAAATGAAATATTGTTTTGTATGCTCAAGCAGCTCATGTATCAACTAGGGCTGTCTGTATCTTCCATGCTTGGCGGGTTATTCTCAAGAGGAGTGGACTCCACTCCTCATTCACAAGAAAATGGCTGGTAATCGGGATGCCCAGTCCCATGACCAAAAGATCAAAAGCAAATCAAAATAATTAAAGAAAACTCCCCCAGGATTGTTGCTAGTTGGAGGCACCCGTTGTTTCGGGCAAGCCATGGATTGATGCTTGTTGGTGGATGGGGAGTATAAACTTTACCATTCTGTTTGTGAACCGCCTATAATGTGTGTAGCATGGAAGATATCGGGATCTCATAGTTGTTATGTTGACAGTGAAAGTATACCGCTCAAAATGTTATTCATCTCTATTTTAAAATCAATCTCTGGCACCTCTACAAATCCGTGCTTCCCTCTGCGAAGGGCCTATCTATTTACTTTTATGTTGAGTCATCACCCTCTTATTAAAAAGCACCTGCTGGAGAGCACACTGCATTTGCATGCATTACTATTAGTTTATATTGGGTATGACTTGACTGGATCTCTTTTACCATGAATTACAATGTTTAGTCAGTCCTTGATCTTCAAAGGTGCTCTGCATTTATGTATTGCGGTCTCAGAAAGGGGCTAGCGAGATACCATCTTGTTATATCATATTATGATTGTTTTGAGAAAGTGTTGTCATCCGAGATTTATTATTATTGCTGTCTAGTTGATTATGTCATTGATATGAGTAAACATGAGACCTAAGTGTTATTGTGAATATGGTTAGTTTATAATCTTTGCTGAAAACTTGAATGCTGGCTTTACATATTTGCAACAACAAGAGCAAACAGAGTTTGTAAAAGTTTTTCTTTATCACTTTCAGTTTGTCAACTGAATTGCTTGAAGACAAGCAAAGGTTTAAGCTTGGGGGAGTTGATACGTCTGCGTCGTATCTACTTTTCCAAACACTTTTGCCCTTGTTTTGGACTCTAATTTGCATGATTTGAATGGAACTAACCCGGACTGACGTTGTTTTCAGCAGAACTTCCATGATGTTATTTTTGTGTAGAAATAAAGTTCTCGGAATGTCCTGGAAATCCACGGAGCAACTTTTCAGAATTAATAAAAAATATTGGCGAAAGAAATAGCGTCAGGGGGCCCACACCCTGTCCACGAGGGTGGGGGGCGCGCCCCCTCCCCCTGGGCCTCTTTATATAGTGGGTTCTCTCCACCACTCTAAGTGGTGTGTGAGAAGAGAAAGGGAAGACCACACGCGCGCGCTCGCTCGCCTCGCCTCGCCTCGCCTGGCCGGGCCGGGTCGTGGCATGGTGAGACGAGGCGAGGCGGCGCGTACGTGCGATATGTGCATGAAAGGTCTGCCAAAATCCGTTCCGTCTCCTTGTAGGGGCACAACTTCCTTTTGCCGTTTTATTTTTATGTCTAGGCAGACAAGTTTTTGATTTCTTGTCCAGTAAGTATACGAATTAGAAACCGAGTCGGTTTGGGACTGTGATCGCGACACAATATCGCCTCTGGTCCTAGTATATATATACAGCTACCGGCTGCGACCAAAGACACACAGAAAACACCTAGGGTTTTGCCTCATCTCGCAACTTGCGCCACCATCATAGTCTACTCCATCCCAAACGCCGCCGTGCATCGGCGCGTGGGAGAGCAGGTCTCCGGAACCGTTCGTTTTTGCGATCCTGCACACAAAGAGGACGAATTAGGTTTTTGGGAAGCGCTATGCACGACTGCTCAAATTCGTCATCACGGGTCGTCTTCCATCTAAATCGGGCGGTGCTACTCATCGTTGTATTCATCACCGTCAGCAGCAGATCGTCACCAACATCATCATCAACACCGTCGTACCCATCATAGCTAACAAATAGTACATCCAACATCATCTGTTCATGTGTGTCTCTACAGCTATTGTTTCATGTTCACTGATGTTATGCTGGTATCCCTTCTAGTCATGAATTATTTACTGGAATTAATCATGAACTTGCCTAATTTTCCAACATGGCCAGTGTGACGCCCGGATAATCAAGCTACAGTAAAACTTTGCTAATGATGCCACGTCACCACGATTACTGTTACTAAACTCACATTGGTTCGAAACCGATTCAAATTCAAATTCAAAATAAAGTCAAACAGTTAAAGTTTTTAAAAGTCAAAACTAAAATGTTCTAAATGTAACAAATAATTCATAAGTAATGTTGGTGGAGGAACCACATTTTTATAAAATGTCTAAATGCATTCAAATAATTAAAACTGTAGGTAAAACAAATAAATAAATGTGTTGGTATTTTATAAAATACTAAACTATATTATTTGGGGGTTAAACCTTTTTGTGGCAGAGGTATAATTAGTGTTACTATTTAAGATACAACTTTTATGTTTTATAAAACTAGAATAAAATAAAACAGTAAAAGAAAAGG
>NC_041389.1:509114047-509121304 GCF_002162155.2 Triticum dicoccoides
CGACCGGCCTCGCAGGCGCCGCTGTCGCCGTGCCGCCGCCTCCTACCTCGCCGCCCTGTCCGGCCTGCCATAACCGCCACTGGCCGCGCCCGAGGCCAGCACTCGGGTTCGCCCTGGCGGGCGTTCGTGGTCGCGCCCGCGAGCCCGCCCGCCCGATAGGCCCCCATGGCCCAATGACGTGTGGGGCCCCAGCACCCCAGAACGATAAAAAAAAGATAGATAATAATAAATATAATTAAATACTAAATAATCAATTAAGTAACTAAAAAATTAACTTAATTAATTCTGTTTAAATTAATTAATTAAATTAGTTAACCTAATTAATTGTAGTTAATAAACCTAATCATTTTAGTTATACTAACTAAACCTGATTAGTTAGTCTTAGACAATGACAACCGGGACCCACATGTCAGGTTGACCAAGTCAACTCTGTTGACTGCTGACGTCAGCATGACATCATGCTGACATCATAAATCCATTTTCCGAATTAATTAAATAATTAAATAAATTCCAGAAATTAATAAAATCTTTAGAAAATCATATCTTTTAATCCGTAACTCGGATTAAAATATTTTCAACATGAAAGTTGCTCAGAACGTCGAGACGAATCCGGATACGCAGTCCGTTCATCCGCCACACACCCCTAACCTATCGAACTCGCAACTTTCCCCCTCCGGCTCCTCTGCCCGAAAACACGGAACCCCGGGAATACTTCCCGGATGCTTCCCCCTTCACCGGTATCACCTCCTACCGCGTTAGAACACGTCTAGCTCTGCCTGTTATCCTGTTATGCACTGGCTTGCTATGTATTTACTGTTTCTACCCCCATCTTCTCTTCGGTAGACCCCGTGACGATGCTGACGCCCCAGTTCGACTACGGAGTTGACGACCCCTCTCTCTTGCCAGAGCAACCAGGCAAGCCCCCCCTTTGATCACCAGATATCGCCTACTCTTCTGTATACTGCTTGCATTAGAGTAGTGTAGCATGTTACTGCTTTCCGTTAATCCTATTCTGATGCATAGCCTGTCATTGCTGCTACAGTCATTGATACCTTACCCACAATCCTAAATGCTTAGTATAGGATGCTAGTGTTCCATCAGTGGCCCTACACTCTTGTCCGTCTGCCATGCTATACTACTGGGCTGTGATCACTTCGGGAGGTGATCACGGGCATATACTATATACTTTACACTGTTACATTACCTGTGATACTGTTCGGAGTTGGGGGCTGAAGGGGCAGGTGGCTCCATCCCGGTAGAGGTGGGCCTGGGTTCCCGACGGCCCCCGACTGTTACTTTGTGGCGGAGCGGCAGGGCAGGTTGAGACCACCTAGGAGACAGGTGGGCCTGGCCCTGTTCGGCGTTCGCGGATACTTAACACGCTTAACGAGATCTTGGTATTTGATCTGAGTTGGCTACGAGCCTATACGCACTAACCATCTACGCGGGAGTAGTTATGGGTATCCCGACGTCGTGGTATCAGCCGAAGCACTTCAGACGTCAGCGACGGAGCGGCGCGCGCCGAATTGGACTGGAACGCCACTAGGCTAGGTCTGCTTTCGGCCGCCCACGCAACATGCAGGTGTGCTCAGGGCGATGGGCCCAGACCCCTGCGCGCTTAGGTTTAGACCGGCGTGCTGGCCTCTCTGTTTTGCCTAGGTGGGGCTGCGACGTGTTGATCTTCCGAGGCCGGGCATGACCCAGGAAAGTGTGTCCGGCCAAATGGGATCGAGCGTGTTGGGTAAGTTGGTGCACCCCTGCAGGGAAGTTAATCTATTCGAATAGCCGTGATCTTCGGTAACAGGACGACTTGGAGTTGTACCTTGACCTTATGACAACTAGAACCGGATACTTAATAAAACACACCCTTCCAAGTTCCACAGACAACCCGGTGATCGCTTTTCTACAGGGCGACGAGAGGAGGATCGCCGGGTAGGGTTATGCTATGCGATGCTACTTGGAGATGCTGCTTGGAGATGCTACTTGAAGATGCTACTTGGAGGACTTCAATCTACTCTCTCCTACATGCTGCAAGACAGAGGCTGCCAGAAGCGTAGTCTTCGACAGGATTAGCTATCCCCCTCTTATTCTGGCATTCTGCAGTTCAGTCCACTGATATGGCCTCCTTACACATATACCCATGCATATGTAGTGTAGTTCCTTGCTTGCGAGTACTTTGGATGAGTACTCACGGTTGCTTTTCTCCCTCTTTTCCCCTTTCCCTTCTACCTGGTTGTTGCAACCAGATGCTGGAGCCCTGGAGCCAGACGCCACCGTCGACGACGACCCCTACTACACCGGAGGTGCCTACTACTACGTGCAGCCCACTGACGACGACCTGGAGTAGTTTAGGAGGATCCCAGGCAGGAGGCCTGCGCCTCTTTCGATCTGTATCCCAGTTTGTGCTAGCCTTCTTAAGGCAACTTGTTTAACTTATGTCTGTACTCAGATATTGTTGCTTCCGCTGACTCGTCTATGATCGAGCACCTGTATTCGAGCCCTCGAGGCCCCTGGCTTGTATTATGATGCTTGTATGACTTATTTATGTTTTAGAGTTGTGTTGTGATATCTTCCCGTGAGTCCCTGGTCTTGATCGTACACATTTGCGTGCATGATTAGTGTACGATTGAATCGGGGGCGTCACAAGTTGGTATCAGAGCCGACTGCCTGTAGGAATCCCCCTTTCCAACTCCTTGGCCGAAGTCGAGTCTAGTCGTTGAAAAACTTTTACTAACATGGCTGTGTGGCCCATGTGCCCACGTCGCCATCGGGAGGTATTAGGATCTTTTATTCCTCGACCTTTACTCTGGGATTCCGAACCCTCTTCTATTCGGGTTAAAGGATTTTTACTAAAAACTAACTTTAGGTTCTCGAAAATACTTTCTCCCGGAGAGCCCCTTCAGTCCAGATGGTCACCGACTGCACCAGAAGATTTCGGAGATACTCTTTGATATTCCCTCGAGATTTTGTGCCCATCACTTTTGCTATTCCCGACCACCGACAAATCCTTATGGATAACTACTTACACTTGCCATTCTTACGATCATTCCCCATTGTTCTTGTTATTACAAGATACCCGAAGTTTTCTCTATTGTTCCGAGGATACTTCGTGCCTACTGCCTAGCAGTTCTTTGCCACATGAATACCCCTTCAAATAAATCGCCGCACTTGTCAAGTATCCGCTCATCCCCCAGTTGTTCATGTGTTACACAAAAGTCTTCGAAATACCACCCGATATTCCGAAAATCCTCAGCAACCTACTGCTCTGGAATTTCTTGTTTGCTTTCATTATGATTAATTCCATAAGTATAGAAATCTTATCGACATTCCTTGTCATTATCATTTTGAGTCTGTTGACTCAATATGCTGCGAATACACGCAATCATCATTGATCCTTATAAATTACCTTTCCGGCTGAGCTTCCATTCTTTTAACTGGAATTGGTTCTCGACCAATCCAATTGTCGTTGATTGTACCCTAAGGCTATTCAACTTATCCATCCCTAATCAGAGCATTGCTTCTGATCCCTTGATTTGGAAATCATAATTCCTTTGCATTTGACAATTGAGTTAGTCAATTGTTTCTATAATCTGATCTCCTTGCCTTCTTCTTCCTCTAGTTGAGTACCGATACTCGTATCAGATCCTTTGTGGACCATCAAGTCCTTTGTTGGATTGTTATCCGACAGTGTCCTTCACATTTGATCACCTTGTGAGTTCTTCCCCTGATACATAATGCCTTTGTTAAGTTGTATCCTCTGCTTGGTCAACCATGCTCTGCTTTCGGGCTTGTGTTATTTACTCTTGAAACTCATGGTATATGTTTCTAAGAAGCCCCTATGGGTTGAACATATGCCTTCTCTAAACCGTGTGAACCCGAAAGTTTTCACGAGTCATACTCTTCTGGTGCTTCGCCAGATAAAATTTCAAAACTACAACTTCATTGAGCGCGAGAAGTGAATGAAAGGTTGTGCATTGGAGAAGTGGGAGTCGACCTTGAACTTTGCGTTCATGCCCATGGACACGATGTACATCTTCTCATCGAAGCTTCTTTTAAAATCAATTATTCCCTTGGTATAAGTTCATCTTATATCTGAGATCTGGCCTTTTTGCAATCGTGGTTCTGACCATGTTCTCCTTTAAATATCATGTCCTGTGCAAGTTTAAGCACTTGTCTTCTATAGAGCAATACCCCAGTTCAACTTCTAGTTTGATCTGTCGTCGAGTATTACCACCTGGTATCTCGAGATTATCTTGGAACTGCATAATTTCTTATGAGTTCTTCATCAAGTACTACATACTCACCGATTACACTTTTTCATGGGCTCTGAGTTATTGAACACTCAAAGACACCGATAACTGAACCGAGTCCGCTCTATGGTTCAACAACTCTTCAGTAAGCTTCTATAAGTACGAGTTTGTACCCGATCACGCCATTCCTAGCCTGTTTGGCTATATCATTGTCGTGACGATTCTAACGGTGCTACCTGGTCCTTATTCTCGAAGCACCAATTTTCGACGATGAACTAAGCTTACGTCGATTTTCCTTGTCATATCCTTTCACCTTAAACAACAAGCTTGAGTTCGAGTTTGTGTCGTACCCTTGGTTCCAATAACCTTTCACTTCATCATTACTTTGACTTGATGTCGTCGCCGATCGATTACATCTTCATGAACTCTCGCGACAAAGGTGTCGTGATCATCAACATTCTGAGCTCATCCAGGATATCAATTGAATTCATGATGAGAAACACCATCCTTGCCCTTGATGAGTTGTGTTATCATCGGCCACTTTTTGCCTTCCCTCCAACACAAACTTGTTTGTGTTTTGTGTAAACCTTGAGATCCCTGCTACCCAGCAGTTGATCTTCCTTACCTCGGAAGTATTACCATCTCTTTTTGTCAAGAATGTGGTGAGAATTTCACCACCTCTTAAGAATTCTTGATATCAAAATGCTTCTTGCCATCTTCGTTCATTTCTTGGTCCCCGTGTTAATTCCAACAAGTGAACGGTGTTGTTTGGATTCTTTCCTTCTAGCAACCCTATTTCTTTGAAGTTAATGGTCGAAAGTTCATTCTTAGGCTATTGATTATTGAATCACCATCCTGACGTTGGTCGTGCAACCCAACCCATATTTCGGGCGCACCTTTCAACCAACGTTTAATTGGGTATGTTCTCCTTGAGTATACCTCATTATATTATCTGATCTGACAAATGTTATTTCCTTGTTCACATAATTGTGGAAATCCATCTTTTGAAAATCTCAATGGATTGTCGCTGAGTCCATCAACCACCTCCTCATCCTCAACTTGGTTTAATGATGAACTATTGCTTCAAGAACCCGCTCCCATAGTTCATTTCCCGAGAATCTTGCAATGTCATTTCGTCGATTTGCGTTGCACCTTTCCTTCTCAGGTATCCTAAGACTGAGGTATCCTGACACCAATCGGATCTGAATCTCGGTCAGATATGATGGTTGGGACAACTTTCCAAGAGTTATGTTGTTGGCCCTTTGATGACCTGGTAACGGGATGTCATGCCTAGACCCCCCCCCCCCGGCTGGAGGACCTATCATTATAGATTCCTTTTCAGCAAGGTTATCCATTCATCCATGAGGAAATTGTAAGACTTATTCTACAAGATATTCCTGATGGATCCTTCGTGTTTCCAAAGTCTGATCTTCACACGAAGACCATGTCAAGGCTATCTCGAAGCATGTCAATGGTACTCCGATTTTCAACAGGAACATTTGAAGCACGATGCTAAATTTTATTTATCATTTATCCTAACACCGTTGTATGGGTAATGTCATGATATTTCTCTCCCCTTTCCTGAAGGGTTTTCTACGTTATATCCTATCATGGATATCATGCCCCGCTTGTCCTAGGGAAGGATATACCCCTGTAATATGTGTGTATACACATTTTCCTCCCCATTGTTTTGATTGAACCTGGAAATCACCTTTCCTTTCCATTGGTTTATTTAAACCCTTTCTATGATCTATATGATATAAACAATAATAATTCCCTACTTGTGCAAACACCTTGGTGTACAACTCGGTCAGTAGGACCCTGTTACTTTTGTTGATGACATTTTGGTAACCACCGATGGACGAGAACTTTGCCTATTGGTCCGCCTCGTTCAACGAGCAGGAAAATGGTTCTCTTCGTCCCTCGCCCCTGGTATCGACGTTGTTGCCAACATAATCGACAGGCTATCCTCTGACATGCCTTTCTTGCATGATCACGCAAGACGTCTCCACCCTTCCTACTTTTAACCCACATGGTGGGCCCATAACCCACAGATCCATAGGATCGAAACCTGACTCTCCTGTACACCCTGTTGTCAAAGTTATCCCTCGTGCTTGACTTTCTATGTAATTCATGGGCCACCTTCCTAGTGCTCTATTATGGTATCAGACGCAATATTTACTGTCGCTACTCTGAACCCCTTTCTCACTCTGGTTCGGACTTCGAGCAACCACCTATCCGCTTGGAACCTCTTATTGTACCTTCGTACCTTACTCTCGATGTATTTTATATGTTCAACTCGAGAGATAATCTTATGCTCATTCATGGGTTAACCCCAGATTGTTTCCCTCATAAGCATTATGTCGTAGCCGAGCTGCCCCTTACCTATTCGTAAGTACGATGGAGATCCTGAAGAAAGGATGCTGACTTCATCATGATGACTGGAAGAAGAGTAATGAAGACATCAATGTAATGGATCGATCTCTTCGAGAAGAGCAACCAAGACCGAGAAGATTCGTTAGAGTTTCGTAACCAGACCTCCCCCTTACTCTCCCTCTTAAATCTCGGGACGAGATTTCTTGTAGTAGAGGAGAATTGTGACGCCCGGATAATCAAGCTACAGTAAAACTTTGCTAATGATGCCACGTCACCACGATTACTGTTACTAAACTCACATTGGTTCGAAACCGATTCAAATACAAATTCAAAATAAAGTCAAACAGTTAAAGTTTTCAAAAGTCAAAACTAAAATGTTCTAAATGTAACAAATAATTCATAAGTAATGTTGGTGGAGGAACCACATTTTTATAAAATGTCTAAATGCATTCAAATAATTAAAACTGTAGGTAAAACAAATAAATAAATGTGTTGGTATTTTATAAAATACTAAACTATATTATTTGGGGGTTAAACCTTTTTGTGGCAGAGGTATAATTAGTGTTACTATTTAAGATACAACTTTTATGTTTTATAAAACTAGAATAAAATAAAACAGTAAAAGAAAAGG
>NC_041389.1:509121314-509169967 GCF_002162155.2 Triticum dicoccoides
GCCTCGCAGGCGCCGCTGTCGCCGTGCCACCGCCGCCTACCTCGCCGCCCTGTCCGGCCTGCCATAACCGCCACTGGCCGCGCCCGAGGCCAGCACTCGGGTTCGCCCTGGCGGGCGTTCGTGGTCGCGCCCGCGAGCCCGCCCGCCCGATAGGCCCCCATGGCCCAATGACGTGTGGGGCCCCAGCGCCCAGAACGATAAAAAAAGATAGATAATAATAAATATAATTAAATACTAAATAATCAATTAAGTAACTAAAAAATTAACTTAATTAATTCTGTTTAAATTAATTAATTAAATTAGTTAACCTAATTAATTGTAGTTAATAAACCTAATCATTTTAGTTAGACTAACTAAACCTGATTAGTTAGTCTTAGACAATGACAACCGGGACCCACATGTCAGGTTGACCAAGTCAACTCTGTTGACTGCTGACGTCAGCATGACATCATGCTGACGTCATAAATCCATTTTCCGAATTAATTAAATAATTAAATAAATTCCAGAAATTAATAAAATCTTTAGAAAATCATATCTTTTAATCCGTAACTCGGATTAAAATATTTTCAACATGAAAGTTGCTCAGAACGTCGAGACGAATCCGGATACGTAGTCCGTTCGTTCGCCACACACCCCTAACCTATCGAACTCGCAACTTTCCCCCTCCGGCTCCTCTGCCCGAAAACACGGAACCCCGGGAATACTTCCCGGATGCTTCCCCCTTCACCGGTATCACCTCCTACCGCGTTAGAACACGTCTAGCTCTGCCTGTTATCCTGTTATGCACTGGCTTGCTATGTATTTACTGTTTCTCCCCCCATCTTCTCTTCGGTAGACCCCGTGACGATGCTGACGCCCCAGTTCGACTACGGAGTTGACGACCCCTCTCTCTTGCCAGAGCAACCAGGCAAGCCCCCCCTTTGATCACCAGATATCGCCTACTCTTCTCTATACTGCTTGCATTAGAGTAGTGTAGCATGTTACTGCTTTCCGTTAATCCTATTTTGATGCATAGCCTGTCATTGCTGCTACAGTCATTGATACCTTACCCGCAATCCTAAATGCTTAGTATAGGATGCTAGTGTTCCGTCAGTGGCCCTACACTCTTGTCCGTCTGCCATGCTATACTACTGGGCTGTGATCACTTCGGGAGGTGATCACGGGCATATACTATATACTTTACACTGTTACATTACCTGTGATACTGTTCGGAGTTGGGGGCTGAAGGGGCAGGTGGCTCCATCCCGGTAGAGGTGGGCCTGGGTTCCCGACGGCCCCCGACTGTTACTTTGTGGCGGAGCGGCAGGGCAGGTTGAGACCACCTAGGAGACAGGTGGGCCTGGCCCTGTTCGGCGTTCGCGGATACTTAACACGCTTAACGAGATCTTGGTATTTGATCTGAGTTGGCTACGAGCCTATACGCACTAACCATCTACGCGGGAGTAGTTATGGGTATCCCGACGTCGTGGTATCAGCCGAAGCACTTCAGACGTCAGCGACGGAGCGGCGCGCGCCGAATTGGACTGGAACGCCACTAGGCTAGGTCTGCTTTCGGCCGCCCACGCAACGTGCAGGTGTGCTCAGGGCGATGGGCCCAGACCCCTGCGCGCTTAGGTTTAGACCGGCGTGCTGGCCTCTCTGTTTTGCCTAGGTGGGGCTGCGACGTGTTGATCTTCCGAGGCCGGGCATGACCCAGGAAAGTGTGTCCGGCCAAATGGGATCGAGCGTGTTGGGTAAGTTGGTGCACCCCTGCAGGGAAGTTAATCTATTCGAATAGCCGTGATCTTCGGTAACAGGACGACTTGGAGTTGTACCTTGACCTTATGACAACTAGAACCGGATACTTAATAAAACACACCCTTCCAAGTTCCACAGACAACCCGGTGATCGCTTTTCCACAGGGCGACGAGAGGAGGATCGCCGGGTAGGGTTATGCTATGCGATGCTACTTGGAGATGCTGCTTGGAGATGCTACTTGAAGATGCTACTTGGAGGACTTCAATCTACTCTCTCCTACATGCTGCAAGACAGAGGCTGCCAGAAGCGTAGTCTTCGACAGGATTAGCTATCCCCCTCTTATTCTGGCATTCTGCAGTTCAGTCCACTGATATGGCCTCGTTACACATATACCCATGCATATGTAGTGTAGTTCCTTGCTTGCGAGTACTTTGGATGAGTACTCACGGTTGCTTTTCTCCCTCTTTTCCCCTTTCCCTTCTACCTGGTTGTTGCAACCAGATGCTGGAGCCCTGGAGCCAGACGCCACCGTCGACGACGACCCCTACTATACCGGAGGTGCCTACTACTACGTGCAGCCCGCTGACGACGACCTGGAGTAGTTTAGGAGGATCCAGGGCAGGAGGCCTGCGCCTCTTTCGATCTGTATCCCAGTTTGTGCTAGCCTTCTTAAGGCAACTTGTTTAACTTATGTCTGTACTCAGATATTGTTGCTTCCGCTGACTCGTCTATGATCGAGCACCTGTATTCGAGCCCTCGAGGCCCCTGGCTTGTATTATGATGCTTGTATGACTTATTTATGTTTTAGAGTTGTGTTGTGATATCTTCCCGTGAGTCCCTGGTCTTGATCGTACACATTTGCGTGCATGATTAGTGTACGATTGAATCGGGGGCGTCACAGCCAGTTGTCGTTGTGGTTCTACGAGTCCATCGTAGGCTTCTTCCACAGTCCGCCGGGCAGAGTGGCCAAGGGCTGTAAGATATTTAGGAAGCGTTAAACCCTTTGCTCGGGCCGCACTTATATTTATATGGGCAATGCCGTGGCTTACAAGATGAGAACGATCGATAGATGGATTACAGAAGGTCGGTAGAAAGAGTTGGAACAGCAGAAGAGATAGAGAAGGAATATAAGTTTAAACAAGAGTTCTATCTCTAAACAATTATTCCAACACTCCTCCTCAATCTAAACCTACGCAACTCCAAGGTTGAGATTGAACTTGAACTCATCCAGCCTTCTCATAGTGAGAAGCTTTGTAAATCCATCAACCAATTGATCACCAGTGGGTATAAACTTGATGTCAAGCAGTTTGCGAGCTACTCTTTCTCTGGCGAAGTGGAAATCAACTTCAATATGTTTTGTGCATGCATGAAAAACAGGATTAGCTGAAAGATAGGTTCACCAATATTATCACACCATAATCTCACAGCTTGTGGAGTCTTAACACCGAGCTCATAAAGCAAAGTTTGAATCCACATGACTTCAGCAGTGGCATTTGCTAGAGCCTTATATTCAGCTTCGGTACTTGACCTTGAGACTGTAGGTTGTTTCCTTGCACTCCATGATATAACATTTGTTCCTAGAAAAACAGCAAATCCACATGTAGATCTTCTATCATCAGCACACCCGGCCCAATCTGCATCTAAGTAAGCAGTCACAAGCATAGATGAAGACTTGACAATTCGAAGTCCAAGTCCTTCTAAGAACTTTAGATACCTCACAATTCTCTTAACTGCAGTCCAATGAGTAGTAGTAGGTGCATGCAAATATTGACACACTTTGTTTATGGAATAAGAAATATCAGGACGTGTAAGAGTCAAATATTGTATAGCACCCACAACACTTCTGTAGTTTGTTGCATCTTCAGGTCCAAGTGCTTCTCCACTATCAATTGTGAGTTTCTCTGAAGTTGAGATTGGTATACTTACAGGTTTGTAGTTTTCCAATCCTACTCTCCTGAGTATGTCATGAGCATATTTCTCCTGTGAAAGAAGTATACCATCTTTTACCTGTTTGACCTCTATGCCAAGGAAATAATGAAGATCTCCCAGATCCTTAAGAGCAAACTCCATCTTTAAATCCTTGAGCAAACAAGTGGTAGCATCTGAACACGAACTAGCAACAATAATGTCATCAACATATACTAGAACATAGATAATGACATTTCATTTTTGATAGAAAAACAATGAGGTATCTGCCTTAGATGGTGTTGACCCAAGTTGTTGTAACGAATTGCTCAACCTTGAGTACCAGGCTCTTGGTGACTGTTTCAAACCATATAAAGCTTTATCCAACTTGCAAACAAAATTAGGTGTGCTTTTGTTCTCATAACCTGGTGGTTGCCACATAAAAACCTATTCTTCCAGAACACCATGAAGAAACGCATTCTGAACATCTGGCTACCTTAAGCTCCAACCCTTGGAAACCGCAATAGATAGCACAAGTCGGATAGTGGCTGCCTTAACAATAGGACTAAAAGTATCATCATAATCAATACCAAATCTCTGCTTGAGACCTTTTGCAACTAATCTCGCCTTATATCTGTCTATGCTCTCGCCAGACTTTCTCTTAATTTTGTATATCCACTTACAATCTATGACATTTATGCCCTTTGTTGGTGGTACTAGATGCCAAGTTTTGTTTAACATCCATGGCCTTTTTCCATTCCTTACTAGCAAGTGCATCATGCAAATGAGTTGGTTCACCCATACTAGTGAGAAAGGCATGTTTAATTTTATCATACCTTATAGTGCCATCTATGTATTACTTCTTCTTAACAATACTAGACTGGGATCTCGTGTGTCCATGTGGAATACCTAGCGTAGCAGAATCCACGGCAGATTCGGCCAAATCTGCTGCACCAGACCGCTCCAGATCCGAGGGGACGGAGATCTCCCTCGCGATCGGCGCTCCAGTGGAAACGCGCCGCATGTTGCTCTTGTTGGTCGCTCCCTCGGACGCGCGGGGTGAGACGTTGGTGTTGAGCCCCGCACTTGTTGCCTGGTCGGCCACCGGCCCATCCACCACATGCGTGGCACTCAGGGAGCCGCACTGGCCCGTGTTGGCTCGGCTGGAGGGGCCCACGCTGCCTGGGCTGTCGGCGGCTGGCTCATGCGACGCGGAGGGATTCACCTGGGATCGCATGTCTGACATGCTGACGCGAGGAATTTCCTTGGATCCTGTTCTGGTGCTGCCCGAATCTACCTGGGATCCCGTGACAGCTTTGGCTGCATCCCCTTGCATGAAATCACGCCTTGAAGCTGCACTCTTATCATCAAAAATCACATTTTGTTTGGGATTAGTCGCATGATTAGCACTATTTAACTCGCCGCCGTGATCTAGACTAGACATATATTCCGGAAGAAGTGCAATCCCTGCACGAAGTAGGGCTCTGGCATTTGGATGAAGCTTTGCAAAAGGGAATATAATTTCATCAAATATAACATCACGAGAAATTTAGATTCGTCCAGTAGAAATTTCAAGATACTTGTAACCTTTGTGAAGGTTACTATAACCAAGAATAACACACTGAGTAGAACGAAACTCAAGTTTGTGATGATTATATGGACGAAGATTAGGATAACAAGCACACCGGAAAATTCTTAGGGAATTGTAGTCTGGTGTTTGATGAAACAATTTTCCAAGGGAGTAATATGTCCAATCACTTTGCTAGGAAGACGATTTATAAAAAACAGGATAAATAGGACATGGATGTAAGGTTCTTGTTGGCATGTGAGAGATGAAGAACATCTTTTAGAACTAGATCATGTTTACGAGTTGGGAAATTAATAGATGCTTGACCAATGTGACAAATATCCATACCTCCACCGCTTGCGGTGTGAATTTGATCGTTGCCGAAGTATCTCTCCCTCATGGAGAGATTCTCAAGCTCATTGGTGACATGATCAGTGGCCCCCGAGTTAGCGTACCAGACTGTGCCATCACCTCCTCGCTCCCTCATTGCAATGGCGACACGAAGAGCATCAGGGACATAGTCTTCATCGTAACGATGCCAACAGTCCATGACCTCATGGCTCGGTTTCTTGCATAATTGGCACCAAACGCGGGGGTTGGAGGAAGAACCAGAGGAGGCGTGATTGTTGTTGAAACCGCCCCCTCCAGATCGGGTAGGAGCGTTGTGGTTGGTGTAGCCGCTCCCGCCTGGTCGCGCGCCTGAACCGTTGTCGCGGCTGCTCCCACCGCTGCCGATGTTGTTGCTGCGGTTCCTCCCCTGGTGATCACGCCCACGGCCAGCACCGCGGCCATGCGAGGCAGCATTGTTTGAAGACTGGCGCACATTCATCCCATGGAGAAGATTGAGACGTGTGTCAAAGCTGAGAAGTTGTGTGTATAGCTCCTGGATAGACACGAGTTCAACCCGCGCAGCCAGGGCCGACACGACCGGGTTGTAGTCGAGGTCGAGGCCGGCCAAAACTTGGAACACGATCTCACTTCTTGTCATCGGGGCTATGGTGCAGGCAATCTCATCCGTGAGCATCTCGATCTTGGCTAAATACTCTGCCATGGACATATTTCCCTTCTTGAGGTTCATGAGTTCTATCCGAGCGTTGATCGCTTGCGCTTCGGTTTGGGCAGCAAACATGGCTTCGATCGCTGCCCACACCTCCGCCGGTGTCTAAAGAGTAACCACCTGTGCAAGAATCTTGCAAGATAGAGAACCCATCAGAAAGCCCTGAACATGTTGCTGCTGTGCACACCAGAGAACGCGCGCGTAATTGGTGATCTGCTCCTCCTTCCCATCCTTGGTGATGGTGAGGGTTTTCGGTGGCGCCTGGCTCCCCGGATTAAGGCGGTGGCCCATCTATGCGCCCTTGATTTGGGGTAGCACGATGGCCTTCCACATGAAGTAGTTGCTCCTCGTAAGCTTCTCCTCGGGGTGATCCGATGGATGTGGCAAAGGATGGATTGGAGAAGGGGGAAGGGGTGAAGGTGGTTTCTGATGCAAGGGACGTGGCAAGGGCACTCATGGTGCTCGAGGTGGTGGAAGCGGTGGTCATGGTGATAGGTTGAAGAACGGCTTGGCTAGATGCGATCTCCTTTTGATCTTAGGAAGAAGTCGCTCTGATTACCATGTAAGATATTTGGGAAGCGTTAAACCCTTTGCTCGGGCCGCACTTATATTTATATGGGCAATGTCGTGGCTTACAAGATGAGAACGATTGATAGATCGATTACAAAAGGTCAGTAGAAAGAGTTGGAACAGAAGAAGAGATAGAGAAGGAATACAAGTATAAACAAGAGTTCTATCTCCAAATAATTATTCCAACATGGGCATCAAGGCCGCCGTGGCGGGGGCTCTGGTGTACAACTACCCCATGGCCGGGCGCCTGAGGAAGCTCCCCGGAGGAAACAAGCTGGAGGTTGACTGCACGGGGGAAGGGGTGATGTTCGTGGAGGTAGCAACGGACGTGCGGCTGGAGGACCTCGGCTAGCCGTTGGTGCCGCCGTACCCGTGCATGGAGGAGCTCATGGGAGATGCCAGTGACACCGGAGATGTCATTGGCAAGCCTTTGCTCTTCCTGCAGGTAGATTTTTTCTTTTCTTTTTGTGGGATGGTAACCAATGGTTATTTTTTCTTGTGAGGGGTAACTATACAATCTCCGGAGCTCACCTCCCCTTCGCTCCCCTAGCCCCTGCTCCCCTTCGCCGTGCACTGCACCGGCCGCCACTCCAGCACCTGAGGCCACCTATTGCGCCGTGCTCCACTCCGGAGCTGGCGGACACCTCCCTCCCACGTGCCATGGCCTCGCGGGTCTCGCTCTCTGGATTGTCCTCTTCCGAGATCTCCTCTCCCGCCTCATCTCCCGCGTCGCGTCCGGGCCCCTCCTCCCCTGCTCTGCCGCTCCCTCACCTGCAGCTCCGGTCAATCGTCGTCACCCCGGTGGTTGGCACGGCCTATGGCCCACTCATCCAGGGCGGTGGGGTGGGGCCTTCGCGCCCGCCTCCGGCTGTGGATTACTGGAAAACCAAGCGGAGCCGCCGGTCGAGGGGTCCGCATGCTCGCCGTTCTCTGCCCATGCAGCACCGTCAGGCCCGGCACACGTTGGTGGCGCCCCGGCCCCCACGGGAGTCGCGGGTGCCGCCTGCTCTATTTCGATGTTGCTACAACTTTGGCCAGGACGACAGCCATATCTCGCTGGAGTGTTGGAACCCAAGCTTCTGCATCCGGTGTGGTGGAGATAGGCACATTTCGTGTGGATGCACGCGTCCCCGCAGTCCTTTGCCAGCCGATCAGCCGCGTGATACGTCTCCGTCGTATCTACTTTTCCAAACATGTTTGCCCTTGTTTTGGACTCTAATTTGCATGATTTGAATGGAACTAACCTGGACTGACCCTGTTTTCAGCAGAACTACCATGGTGTTCTTTTTGTGCAGAAATAAAAGTTCTCGGAATGTCCTGGAAATCCACGGAGCAACTTTTTAGAATTAATAAAAAAATATTGGCGAAAGAAATAGCGTCAGGGGGCCCACACCCTGTCCACAAGGGTGGGGGGCGCCCCCTCCCCCTGGGCGCGCCCCCCTGCCTCGTGGGCCCCCTCGACGTCCATCGACCTCAACTCCAACTCCATATATTCCCTTTCATGGAGAAAAAAATCAAAGAGAAATATTCATTGCGTTTTACGATACGGAGCCGCCGCCAAGCCCTAACCTCTCTCGGGATGGCTAATCTGGAGTCCGTTCAGGGCTCCAGAGAGGGGGATTCGTCGCCGTCATCATCATCAACCATCCTCCATCTCCAATTTCATGATGCTCACCGCCGTGCATGAGTAATTCCATCATAGGCTTGCTGGACAGTGATGGGTTGGATGAGATTTACCATGTAATCAAGTTAGTTTTGTTAGGGTTTGATCCCTAGTATCCACTATGTTCTAAGATTGATGTTGCTATGACTTTGCTATGCTTAATGCTTGTCACTAGGGCCCGAGTGCCATGATTTCAGATCTGAACCTATTATGTTTTCATGAATATATGTGAGTTCTCGATCCTATCTTGCAAGTCTATAGTCACATATTATGTGTTATGATCCGACAACCTCGAAGTGACAATAATCGGGATACTTCTCGGTGATGACCGTAGTTTGAGGAGTTCATGTATTCACTATGTGTTAATGCTTTGGTCCGGTACTCTTTTAAAAGGAGGCCTTAATATCCCTTAGTTTCCACTAGGACCCCGCTGCCATGGGAGGGTAGGACAAAAGATGTCATGCAAGTTCTTTTCCATAAGCACGTATGACTATATTCAGAATACATGCCTACATTATATTGATGAACTGGAGCTAGTTCTGTGTCACCCTATGTTATAACTGTTACATGATGAACCGCATCCGACATAATTATCCATCACTGATCCAATGCCTACGAGCTTTTCACATATTGCTCTTTGCTTAGTTACTTTACCGTTGCTGCTGTTACCATTACTATCATACTACTTTGCTACTAAATACTTTGCTGCAGATACTAAGTTATCCAGGTGTGGTTGAATTGATAACTCAACTGCTAATACTTGAGAATATTCTTTGGCTCCCCTTGTGTCGAATCAATAAATTTGGGTTGAATACTCTACCTTCAAAAACTATTGCGATCCCCTATACTTGTGGGTTATCACCGCGTCCACCGCCGGCCCTTCGGCCCCGGGCCATCCCCGCGGCCGAGGCGCAGGTTCCCTCACTCCCTATCTCGCTCAGGCGCTCCGCCACTGTTCTTCCGCCACCACTCCCGGGTCCCCTGTCGCCTGGTGCTGTTCATTTGTGGACCGATGTGGTGCGGGCTCCGTCGTCCTCTGCGGCGCCTGCACGACCGGTGGCTCTTGGCCCTACCACTGGCCCGGATTTCATCGTCCCCTTCAACTCGCCCGGCATGGCGCACATGCAGATGGAGCATGTCCTGGAGGAGCCGGTGGATGTGTGCTTCTTGGAAGCGTCTGATGACATCTGGCGGATGGAGGAGGAGCTCGGCCGTGTCGTGCTTGTTACCGTCACTGGTACGTGCCCTGTGGTGGACCTGGCGTCGGCGGCGGAAGCGCTTCACGTGGAGTTTGGTATCGGCCTGGAGGCCAATTCAATTCGGGCGTTTTACCCGAAGGATTTCCTGGTTCTCTGCCATGACGGGGCGGTCCCTGAGCGGATGGTGCACGCGGGCAGGGTGACTGCCTCCTGGTTCGAGCTGAAGCTGCGCCCTTGGCTCCGGCAGGCACAGGCCACGGCGGCACATTTGTCGTTCCTCGTCCCGGTGTCGCTACGTGGTGTCCCTGCTCATGCCTGGTGCCGGCGGACGGCGGATGTGATCCCGCGGGGTCTTGGCTATGTGGTGGGCGTGGACGAGAGCACGGCGCATAACCATGACATGGCGGACTTAGAGTGTGGCTTCGTATGGATCGGCCAAAGAAAATCCCGCGACGCCGGCTGCTCTTCATCGATGAACCGCACCGGAATCTGTGGGCGGGCGCGGTGACCGGACAGGTTTCTATGGGCAAATGTTCAACGACACTGTGGTACCGGATCGACATTATGGTGCTTGGGAAGCCAGTGCAGGTGGATATTGGTGGGCTGGATGCGCCGCCACCGTCGCTGCGTCCGCCCTTGCCGCCTTCGAGTGGTGATGATCTGGGGCCTGATGTGGTTGGGGGCCGGCCTGCGGTTCATGGTGCTCGTGGCCATGGTGGCTTACGCGACTCGGGTGGAGTTGCGGCAAGCACGGCAGGGTCTTCAACGGCAGCGCCACCGCCGGCCAGGTAGGCGCGGACTCAAACGGCCTCGGATGCGGGTGCTGGGCACGTCAACAGCAGCTGCGTGGATGTCGTTGCTGGGCCAGCCTCGGGTCTGGCGCCCTGCCAAAAGGTGAACGCTGGTCAAGAGGAGGGGGTGGAAAGTTCGGCCTGCCCCGCCACACCTTGTCCTATTGCGAGACAGATTGGGATTCCCCGACAGCGACCGCAGACGGTCGAGCCTGCCTCTTCTTAGGCCTCGGTGAAACTGGCCAGGTGGCGCTCGAGGATTGGCACTGCGGTGTCCAACCACATGAGCGCGAACAACGATGGGGCTCGGGATCTGGGTGATTGTAGTAGTTTGAGCGGTGGTGGGACCATGAGGGTCGGATCATTTTTGGTTGACGTGTCGGGGATCTCCGAGGATGATATGATTTCTTTTCCTCGTGGGACCAGGACAGGGCAAATCAGCCCATGTGAGTTGTTCCAGGTGAGCCTATCAGCGGCCTCTGATCTGCATGCAGACGAGACCTGGCCATGCACGTCACTCCCGTGTGTGTGCACACGTAGCACGCTGGATCGCCAGCCGGGGATGGAGATTCCATGCATGGCACATGCTGAGGATGCTAGGCCGGCTGAGGTGGATGCGCAGGCGCTTGTGCCTGCCACGGACGTGGTGTCGGGCACGCCGTTGTTGCTGGGCGCGGCAACCGTTGTGCAGGCTAATGTGGCTGCAATGTGCGATGAGTTACGGGTCTCGCTCTCGCCAATTCTTCTAAAGCCAGACAACCATGCCACGGCAGGAAGTGGAGATAACCCAAGAAAGAAAAGGAAGGTTGAGGCGACGCCAGCAAGACGAAGCGCGAGGATTGCCAAGCACGCGACTACAAGGCAGCAGTAGGTGCTCATCCGGAGGCTTTGTCTGGTGCATGAGAGTGAGGTGATTTCGGAGGAGGCCCTTCACATGTACGTGGACTTGTTCTCTCGACCACTTTCAGACACACATATTGCCGCCATGCTAGCTTTGTTTGGCTGGGAGTCACTGCCATTGCCGTTGGTGTTGGGGAACGCGGAAATTTCAAAAAAAAATCCTACGATCATGCAAGATCTATCTAGGTGATGCATAGCAACGAGAGGGAAGTGTGTGTCCACGTACCCTCGTAGACCGAAAGCGGAAGCGTTGTGACAACGCGGTTGATGTAGTGGTACGTCTTCATGGTTCGACAGATCTTAGCACCGAATGTACGGCACCTCCGCGATCAGCACACGTTCAGCTCGGGGACGTCCCTCGTACTCTTGATCCAGTTGAGGCTGAGGGAGAGTTTCGTCAGCACGACGGCGTGGGGACGGTGATGATGAAGTTACCGGCGCAGGGCTTCTCCTAAGCACTACGGTGATATGACCAAGGTGTGTAACTGTCGAGGGGGGCACCGCACACGGCTAAAAGATCAACTTGTGTGTCTATGGGG
The DNA here is from genome assembly GCF_002162155.2 of Triticum dicoccoides. NCBI lineage: Eukaryota > Viridiplantae > Streptophyta > Magnoliopsida > Poales > Poaceae > Triticum > Triticum dicoccoides. The sequence continues at coordinate 509,133,243 of NC_041389.1, forward strand.
TGCCCCCTGGCCACGTATATAAAGGATGGATGGAGGAGGAGGCCGGCCCTCATAGGGCGCGCCCAAAGTGTGAAGTCCTACTAGGACTCCCTAGTCCTAGTAGGATTCCACCTCCCATGTGGAATAGGAAAAGGGGAAGGGAGAAGGAGAAGGAAGGAAGGGACAGACCCCCTTCCCTAGTCCAATTCGGACCAGTCCATGCGGAAGGGGCGCGGCCACCCTTGAGGCCTTTCTCTCCTTTCCCGTATGGCCCATTAAGGCCCAATACGAATTCCCGTTACTCTCCGGTATTCCGAAAAATACCCGAATCACTCGGAACCTTTACGATGTCTGAATATAACCTTCCAATATATCGATCTTTACATCTCGACCATTTTGAGACTCCTCGTCATGTCCATGATCTCATCCAGGACTCCGAACTACCTTCGGTACATCAAATCACATAACTCATAATACAAATCGTCATCGAATGTTAAGCGTGCGGACCCTACGGTTCGAGAACTATGTAGACATGACCGAGACACGTCTCCAGTCAATAACCAATAGCGGAACCTGGATGTTCATATTGGTTACTACATATTCTACGAAGATCTTTATCGGTCAAACCGCATAACAACATACGTTGTTCCCTTTGTCAACTGTATGTTACTTGTCCGAGATTCGATCGTTGGTACCATCATACGTAGTTAAATCTCGTTACCAGCAAGTCTCTTTACTCGTTTTGTAATACTTCATCCCGCAACTAACTCATTAGTCACAATGCTTGCAAGGCTTATAGTGATGAGTACTACCAAGAGGGCCCAGAGATACCTCTCCGAAACACGGAGTGACAAATCCTAATCTCGATCTATGCCAACCCAACAAACACCTTCAGAGACACCTGTAGAGCACCTTTATAATCACCCTTCTACGTTGTGACGTTTGGTAGCACATAAAGTGTTCCTCCGGTATTCGGGAGTTGCATAATCTCATAGTCTGAGGAACATGTATAAGTCATGAAGAGAGCAGTAGCAATGAACTAAAATGATCATAATGCTAAGCTAACGGATGGGCCATGTCCATCACATCATTCTCCTAATGATGTGACCCCGTTCATCAAATGACAACACATGTCTATGGTTAGGAAACATAACCATCTTTGATAAACGAGCTAGTCAAGTAGAGGCATACTAGGGACAATATGTTTTGTCTATGTATTCACACATGTACTAAGTTTCCAGTTAATACAATTCTAGCATGAATAATAAACATTTATCATGAAATAAGGAAATAAATAATAACTACTATTGCCTCTAGGGCATATTTCCTTCAGTCTCCCACTTGCACTAGAGTCAATAATCTAGTTCACATCACCATGTGATTTAACACAAATATTGACATCTGTATGTGATTAACACTCATAGCTCACATTGTCATGTGACCAACACCCAAAGGGTTTACTAGAGTCAATAATCTAGTTCACATCGCTATGTGATTAACACCCAAAGAGTACTGAGGTGTGATCATGTTTTGCTCGTGAGAGAAGTTTAGTCAACGGGTCTGTCAAATTCAGAGCCGTATGTATTTTGCAAATATTCTATGTCTACAATGCTCTGCATGGAGCTACTCTAGCTAATTGCTCCTACTTTCAATATGTATCCAGATTGAGATTTAGAGTCAACTGGATCGGTGTTAAAGCTTGCATCGACGTAACTCTTTACGACGAGCTCTTTTATCACCTTTGTTGGGGATATGACTACTGAGTGTAAACCACCCAGGAGGGGCCAAATTATACTCACAAGGAGTCATCTGTATAGAAGACCCATGAAGACGAAGACTATGGCTCTTTACTACAGAAGCTTAGAGGCCTAGAGCCCAGTGGCGGATTAAGGCCCATGTATGTAAACTGCCTTATGATGTGTAGCTTGTATTGTAAGTTAGGGAAAGGAAGAAAGCGAGCCGGACTCTTGTACGAGCCGGCCTCGGGATTCTGTAGACCGGCCGGGCGTCAAACTATGTATATAAAGGGACGACCCGGCGGCGGTTCAGGGACAAGAAAACAACAACTCGAGAGATAGATAAAGCGGATTCGCTCCCTGCTCATCGAGACCAATCAATCCCACAACAACTGTATCGTAGGCTTTTACCTTCACCGCAAGGGGCCGAACCAGTATAAACTCCATGTGTCCTTTGTTCCGGTTTAACCCCTTCAAGCTAATCTCGTTGCGATGGCTCCACGACTAAGTCCGTTTACTAGGACATATGATGTGATAATTCCACGACAGTTGGTGCCCACCATGGGGCTATCGCACGATGGTTTCGAGTTCTTGAAAGGCAGCTTCGAAGGACTCAAGGGATACACGGTTGGCTGGATGACCAAGAGTCATCGCGGCAAGCTCTACAACAACGACGCAGGCTGGGGCCCCGACGCCGGCTCAATTGAGTACGGGTACCGGGTCCCCTTCAGAGGAATTCACGTCTTCATCAGCAAGATCGGCGAACCGGGCCCTGAGCCGGACATCTGCACCGACCTCGTCGAGATGGCTCAGCATGCAAGCCCTGCCCGGGTTCAGCCTGCCATGAAGCGGGCGTTCGTAGAATTCATCCATGGTACCGAATCTGAACCGGTATCTGATGGTGATATGGCTATCTACTCCGACGGTGGATCATCTACCGGGGAGACCGAGTCATTGTATCAAGTGCAGGACAGTCAATTCGGGGGTTGTTCCGATGGCGACAGTTTTCCGGACCCCTTTGAACCGCCAAACCGGGTTGCGATCTTCATGGCTGGTACGTAGCCCACCTTGCAATCTTCAACGGCAGCAGCTATGGTTTCCCGATCGGCAGCCGGGGCATGAGGCCCCGCGCACCGGCCGGCTCAAGTTCTGTCCGGTTTATTGGATGCCTGGACGACGTTGCTGACTACAGCAGTTACCCCAGTGACTCAAGATCACCATAATGCGGAGGTCACAAAGTTGCGGGATCAGATAACTCAGGCCAAGGAGGATTTAGCAGCTGAGGAAACCAGGATGGCTGAGGAACGGGCCGCTTTAGATGCCCAGTCACAGAGGATTCAGGCCGAAAATTACCGGCTCATGCTGGATCAGAATGCCTCAAACGACGTATTGAGGAGGAGGCATCAGTCTCGTCTACCGCCGGTTTACGACGTGATGAATCTCTTCAATACGACAGGAGCAGGGCCCAGTAATCGGGCAGCGGTAAACTGGACTGCAGCGCCTAGGACCGGGGCGCCGGATCAACCACGGGTGATGGACCCGCCTCGACGAACAGATAACCCGCCGCAGTACATGAGACCCCCGCCGGGTCACTTCTCCACCCCTTTGGATAACATGATTGCTGCGACGTCTCGATTGGCAGCTATTCCAATAGAGGGTGAGAATCCAGCGGTGGTTGAGACACGGCGGGCCAGGGATCTTCTTCAAACCGCTATGGAGCAGCAACAAGCCTACTCGTATAGCCGGGATAGAATTCACTCGACCCCTCGCCCGAGCAAGAGTTACAGTAGGCACATTGAGGAACCAGCTGTCTCAAGCAGTGCGCAGAACCGTGATGCCCCTCGCGGACCTAATCCGGCACGCGGTGGTGCAAATGCTCAGGACGTGGTGGATAATGGTAGAGCGCGACGGGAGGCAGAGTTAGCGGCACAATACGCGGATCATCGTCAGCCTGCTCCAGTTCAACCGACAATGTCAGTGGAACGAGGACTTGCTTTCAGCTCCTGGGGAGTGTTGTGTCTCATCCCGGCCCTACGCAATCAAGGGCCCATGTAAAGTGCCTAACTACACCTCCGATTTACCCCCCGGGTCGTGGGTTGAGAGCTATGAGATGGCTATGGAAATGCTAGATGTAGACGAAGCGGCATGTGCAAAGTACTTCACCATGATGTTGGACGTAACAGCTCGTACTTGGTTAAAAAGCCTGCCAGCTAATTCCATCGGTTCATGGGACGAGTTGAAGGCCCGGTTTATAGCAAACTTCAAAGATACATGCAAGCAACCCATGTCAATCCTGGATCTGGCTGCTTGTGTCCAAGGGGAAAACGAATCAATGACTCATTGGGTGCGCCGGGTTTCGGAAATCATGCATTCGTGGGACCGTATCAATGCTGATTCGCCAATCATAACATTGGAGGGCAATTGCCGGTTTAAGTCGCTGAAGATGAAATTGGAACGGCTCAAGGGCCACTGTAATGACATGGGAACACTTATGGCAGCTTTGGTTAAGTATGCCAATTCTGATAATACCAAGGATCCCGAGTCTGACAAGGAGAAGCTGGAGAAGGGAAAGAAGAACGGTGGTGCAAAGGGACAGCAGCATAACTAGGTAGGCCATGGGAACAATGGTAAGCGTAAAGCGGACAATTCAGGTTTTGTGGCTAACACCAATGTGCAGGGTAATACGCAGCATCATAAGGGTAAACCACCCCAACGCGGTGGAGGCATGAATCTGGAGCGCCTGTTAAACCAGCCCTGCCCAAAGCACGGGACGAAGGAGGTTCCGACCACGCACCTCTGGAAGGATTGCTTCATTATGAGGGAGTTCAAAAACTCTGATATCTTCTGGTATGATAAGGGTCCGTCTGGCAGTTCAGGTCCAGGATCTCATGGGCTGGGTTATAGCGGAGGCGGTTCAAACTCAGGATTTCAGGGTAATCAGGGCAACCAGAACAACCAAAGTGGTCACAACCAGCAGAATAATCAGGGGAATCAGCAGCAATCAGATTATCAGAGTCACCCGAAGCAGTTGAACAGTGGGCAATATCATGTTTTTACCACTAGCTTGTGCAAGCGCGATCAGAAGCTTCATAAGAGGGCAGTTAACGCTGTTGAACCGGCAGTACCCAATTACCTACGTTGGTCGGAGCAGCCCATTGTGTGGAGCAGAGAGGATCATCCGCCTCGGGTTGATAATCCGGGTCATATGGCTTTGGTGGTGGCACCTCAGGTAGGGGGTTATAAGTTCACCAAGGTACTCATGAATGGAGGGAGCATCATCAACATCCTGTATTATGAAACCTTCCGTCGCATGGGATTGACGGATAAGAATCTTAAACCGTCAAACACTGTTTTTCATGGTGTGGTACCACGTAAATCGGCATATCCGATTGGCAAGATAGCTCTGGAAGTAGTGTTTGGTGACGAGAATGATTCCAAGTCAGAAACCTTAACCTTTGAGGTGGTGAAAATCCAGAGCCCATATCACGCCCTGTTTGGACGGCCAGCTTACGCCAAGTTCATGGCAAGGCCCTGTTATGTCTATTTACAGCTCAAAATGCCGGATCATAAGGGGACCATTACAGTGCACGGGAGCCGTAAGATCGCTTTGGACTGTGAAGAGGGTGATGTGGCCTATGCTGAGTCGGTTTGCGCAGTAGAAGAGTTGAAGTTCTACAAGGACAATGTTGATCCGGCAGATATGACTCCTCTGAAGAAGCCCACCACAGAGCATGACCCGACCCTGAAGTTTAAACCGGCTGATGAGACTAAGTTGGTTGATTTTGTTCCTGGCGATTCATCCAAACAGTTTAGTATCAGCACTACTCTGGATCCGAAATAGAAAAGCGCACTCATCGAGTTTATCCGTGAGAACCGGGACATCTTTGCATGGAAACCTTCTGACATGCCAGGTGTACCGACGGAACTCGCTGAGCACAATCTCAATATTGATCCCAAGTTTAAACCGGTCAAGCAGTTTCTCCATCGCTTCAATGAAGAAAGGCGTAAGGCTATTGGCGAGGAGGTAGCCCGGCTCTTGGCGGCTAGGTTTATAATTGAGGTTTTTCATCCGTAATGGCTGGCTAATCCGGTACTAGTGCTTAAGAAGAACAGCACTTGGCGAATGTGTGTGGATTACACAGACTTGAATAAAGCTTGTCCGGTTGATCCTTTTGCTCTCCCTCGTATTGATCAGATCATTGATGCTACGGCGGGTTGTGAGCATTTGAGTTTCTTGGATGCTTATTCTGGTTATCATCAGATCAAGATGGCAGTTAAGGACCAGCAGAAGACAACCTTCATCACTCCCTTTGGAGCCTTCTGCTATGTGTCTATGCCCTTTGGGCTCAAGAGTGCCCAGGCGACTTATCAGCGATGTGTGCAGAATTGTCTTCATACTCAGATTGGGCGCAATGTTCATGCTTATGTGGACGATATTGTGGTAAAATCCAGGAAGAAGGAAACACTGATAGATGACCTGAAGGAGACCTTTGACAATCTTCGGGTTTATTAGCTGATGCTCAATCTGGACAAGTGCGTTTTCGGTGTTCCGGCAGGCAAGCTCTTAGGTTTTCTAGTATCTAACAGGAGCATTGAGGCTAATCCGGAAAAAGATCAAGGCTATTACGTCTCTGGCTAAACTGGCATGTATCAATGATGTTCAACGTCTGGCGGGTCGTATTGCGGCCCTAAGCCGGTTTATCAGCAAGTTGGGAGAGAAGGCGATCCCTCTGTATCAGATGTTGAAGAAGACAGACAATTTTGTCTGGAGTGATGCTGCTAATGCGGCATTTGAGGACTTAAAAAATAGTTGGATGAACTGTCGGTTCTTGCTGCTCCGGTCGATAAGGAGCCGCTGTTGTTATACGTGGCTGCTAATGCCCGGGCTATCAGCGTAGCTATTGTGGTGGAGCGCAAGGAAGCTGGGAAGGAATATCCGGTTCAAAGGCCAGTTTATTATATCAACGAAGTGCTCATTGAGTCAAAGCAAATATATCTGCATTGGCAGAAGTGGTGTATGGGGTTTTTATGGCAAGTCGGAAGCTTAAACAGTACTTTCAGGGCCATCTCATCACAGTGGTCAGTTCCGCTCCTTTGGGGGATATAATCCAGAACAGGGAGGCAACGGGCCAGGTTGCTAAGTGGGCTATTGAGCTTGGACCGCACGGTTTGAAACATATGCCTCGAACAGCTATCAAGTCCCCGGCCCTTGTGGATTTCATCAATGACTGGACAAAGTTGCAGGCACTAGAAGACAAACCGGATAGCACATACTGGACTATCCACTTCGATGGGTCCAGACAATTGGAGGGCTTGGGGGCTGGAGTTGTCCTTACTTCCCCTCGAGGTGATAAAATTCGTTATGTTCTCCGCTTAATGTTTCCTTGTACTAACAATGCAGCTAAGTACGAGGCCTTACTCCATGGTCTTCGAGTGGCTAGGGAAATGAACTTAAGCCGGGTACGATGCTTTGGGGACTCCGATCTGGTGGCTCGGCAAGTTTCAGGTACTTGGGATTCCAAGGATCCACTCATGGTGGCTTACCGACGAGAGGTGGATATTGTCGTTGGTCATTTCAAGGGTTATCAGGTTGAGCACATTGATCGGCGCAAAAATGAAGCAGCAGATGCCTTAAGCCGGCTGGGATCTCAACGTAAACTAGTGCCACCCAATACCTTTCTGGATGTCTTGCATAACCCATCAGTTAAGTTGCCTACAGAGGAGGACCTGGCTGTTCATGATCCGGAGGCTCAATTTGTGTCTGCTTTACATATTATTCCGGATTGGACGGTTCCATATTTGGCGTATATGAATCGAGACGAGTTACCAGAACATGCAATTTTGGCCAGACAGATAATCCGGCGTTCCAAGTCCATGGTTATTCACAACGGCGAGTTACACCACTGCAGTGTCTCAGGTGTGTTCCAGCACTGTGTTTCTCCTGAAGAAGGCCGTGAGATTCTACATGAGATCCATGAAGGAGACTGTGGTCACCATGCCGGTTCAAAATCTTTGGTTGCTAAAGCTTTTCGTCATGGCTTCTATTAGCTGACGGCTCATGCTGATGCTGAGGACTTGGTGAGGCGGTGCGACGGTTGTCAGAAGTTCTCATGACGAGCTCATGTTCCGGCTCAGGAGCTAAGGATGATTCCAATCACTTGGTTCTTTGCTACTTGGGGGCTTGATATGGTAGGGCCTTTTAAGTGATCCAAAGATAAGAAGACCCACCTGTTGGTGGCGGTTGACAAGTTCACTAAATGGGCTGAAGCGGAGCCAATAAGCAAGTGTGACGCAGCCACGACGGTTCAATTCATCAAGAAGGTGATCTTCCGCTTTGGTTTTCCACACAGCATCATTACAGATAATGGCACGAACCTCTCCAAAGGCGAGATGGAGGACTTTTGTCAATGAGAGCACATCTGGGTTGATGTGTCGTCCGTGGCTCACCCCCAGTCTAATGGTCAAGCTGAGAGAGCTAATCAGGAAATCTTGAAGGGTATCAAGCCCCGGCTTATGGTTCCTTTGAAGAGGATGCCGGGTTGTTGGGTGGAGGAATTACCATCTGTGTTATGGAGCATAAACACCACCCCAAATTGATCTACGGGTTATACACCTTTCTTCATGGTTTACGGGGCAGAGGCGGTACTCCCAAGTGATATTCGTCATGACTCGCCCCGGGTTGCCAATTATGTTGAAGCGGACAATGAGCAAGCACGTCAAGAAGCACTGGACCTATTAGATGAAAAACAGGACATGGTGTTGGCTCGTTCGGCGGTTTATCAGCAAGACCTGCGGCGTTATCACAGCCGCCGGGTTAAAACAAGAATCTTTCAAGAAGGCGACTTAGTGCTCCGGCTCATCCAGGATCAGACCGATATGCACAAGTTATCCCCACCTTCGGAAGGGCCCTTTGTGGTCAGCAAGAATCTGCACAACGGATCATACTACCTCATCGACGTTCGAGAGCACAAAGACTCACGCAAATCGGAGGAGGAGACCCGTTGGTTGTGGAACAACGCTCATCTTCGGCCATACTATACCTGAGCCATAGGATCCCATTATGTACATATTTTGACAATGTATATATTATGATCAATATAGTAAACCGGCATCCTTGCTAAAAGCAGGGCCTCTGCCGTTCTTCCAATATTTCTGGGTTATAAGGGGGCTTCTGCTTATAAAGCGATGTCCTATTTGTCCATCAAACCGGTTATCATGCCACAACAAAGCTTGGGAGATTCACACCCAAGGGGCCAAAGAGAGTCTTGTTGCTAAGCACAGCTCAAACATAGGCACCCATTGAGCACAGCTCACAAAGTTACTTGTGGGCTCTTCGTGCAAAGCAACAAAGAGTTTGAAAGGACCCTTGTAATAGGCTATCGAGCCAGGCTTGGAAGCCAGGTGTATTCACCTAAAACCCCGGGTTAACCTGCCTTCATCAAGTAAGCCACTCCGTCCAGGTAATCCTGGTATGACCCGCCGAACGTTTGACAAGTCAATCTTATACAGGCCCTGAACTTGTCAAAGTTAAAATGACGATTGGTTAATTGGAGGCCCATCTTAAAAGGCTTTGTCAAATGGTTTAACTCAGCGGCCTGGCAGCCCATGAAAAGCCTCAAATTTGAGCCTGGCAGCCCTTGAAAAGCCTCGACTACAAGTTTTTATTTGATTTTGTTTTTGTAACTTTTCTCTCCTTTGATAAGGTTTTGAGATAAACCGGCGTTTATTGACCCGGCCCGACTATAAGTCATTACATCAACCCGGTGTTTCTGAACCCGGCGTATCTTTCAACTATCAGTTGTTAGCACATAATCAATTATGAATTGGTGTTTCTTAACCCGGTCTGGCATTGACTATAAGTCGCCAGGATGACCATTCGGTGTTTATCATAACCCAACATGGCTTCTAATGCACCAGCATAGCATGGTGGGAGTTATCAACACTCAAGATTTGGGTTATCACCCTCACTACAAAAGTTGGTAACCTAATGATGTGATTCAATATCACAGGTATAATGTATTTTATATTTCATTGTTTTACAGCCTTGTTTATAAAACTCTGGCTCTATATTGGATATCATAACCCGTCCGGCGATAAACCGCCAGGGTACATTTAAGTTTCTCAAATGCAGACAATAAGATTTCATGAAATTTCTAAGGCACATCAGCAAGCATAGCAACAATCATGACGGATTAAACAGTGTCATGTAGCAGTGCACGATGGAAGAAGATCAAAGTATTTCAACTAGCCTATTACAAGGCGCTTTGATGCCCAAAAGAATAAATGTTTGTTGCACAAAAGGGAATCTGCGGAAATAAAACCGGCTATCGGATTATGATTCGTCACCGGGCTGACGAAAAGCTGATGGATCGTATTGCGCCGGTTCAACCTCCTCGTCCCCACCCAGTGGCTGGAAGTCAATGGTTACCCAGTCAATCCTGGTTAAAGCTTGGAAGACATCTTCGTCGCTTATAAGATTGGACGGTTCAACGTCAGGGGCATAAGTGTGATTACGGATTGGCGGGATAAGATTCTGCACTTCATTCACAGATGCATCAATCCGTTTTTTGTCTGCATCATAGTTGGACCGGTGGACAGACAAGTCAGCTTCTTCGGCCAATCTGCTTGCAAGCGGGTGCATCTCCTTTGTCAAGGCTTTGAGGGCTTCACTGTCAAATTCTGACCCGTCTTCTTGTTGGCTAGGATAGCCCTTTCCAATATCTTCCAGATCAAGATCAGCTATCCACGCTTTGACCCGAGTTAGTGCAGATAAAGCGCCAGCCCTTGCAGCAGATCTTTTCATCTCTTCTACCTGGGCAGGAGTCATGGATAATTTGGCCAACGTATCCTTGATTAAAGTTGGTGGCGGTTTATTGTACAAGGCTACGCAGATGACTCGTTGAGCGCCGGTGTATATTTGTTCTATCAAGGTATGAGTTGCTTTCAACTTCTTGTGCATATCCAAGCCCAGATGAGCAACACGACTACCTGCAATGGTTTAAGAACTTGCTGTTAAACTGGCAGTTTCAAAGATGTTTGAGAAAGACTCTTGAAGAGAGTACTTACCAAAGACAGCAGAAGTCATAGAGTTGATTTGCTGCTTTAAGCCAGTCAGCTCTTCCGCCACCGGTTTAAGTGCCACTTCAGCATCCTCCGCCCGTTTTAGCAAAGCGGCTTTTTCAGTCTCTGCTGCCCGCTTGTTTTTGAAGCCATCCTTCAGTTGTTCCATGGATGTTAAAGCGCCCTTTAATTCATCTTTGGCTTTGGATGTTTCGGCTTCCTGGGACTTGATGTTTTCCTGAAGGTCGGCAATTTGAGAATCTTTGTTGGATAAGTTAGCCTGCAAAAGACAGATCATAAATTGATAATATTTTTTCAAAGTCCCAAGCACATAACAAGTTACGCACTTGGCACTTGGGGGCTAATGCGGGTTGCTTCTTCTTAACTGATATTTTAAGTCCCAAGCCTCAATACAAGTATTAATCTTGGCACTTGGGGGCTAATGCTTAATTGATCAGATAAACAAGATGTGAGGAATTCAACAAGGATAAGTTTTGCAACCGGAAGTACCGGTTCACCTTGAAGAGATAAACCGGCCCTTGGGGGCTACACAGTTGAAGTCTTTTTTTAATCAAAAGTCCCGGTTCATCTTGAAGAGTTAAACCGGCCCTTGGGGGCTACACTGGAGTTGATATAAAGCAAAAGGAAGAAAATTTATGAAATGTTTGAACAGGAATTACCTCATAACGCTCCTTCATCAGGTTGACTAAACCGGCCTCGTAATCATGACTTGTATCCAGGCGGTTTAGATATCCAGAGTGGAGTTCCTAAGCATTGAGGTGAGCACAGCTGGATAAATCTGTTTTCCATTTGTCGTTGTCCACAACAGAGAATTCTTCTTTGGCACTGTGCTTCGATAAAGTGACAGGATTGCCAGGAGCAGTATGACCAAAACCGATGATCACAATGTCATCTGTGGTGTCAACGGTTTTTGGTGGGCTTGGCGGTTTATCAGATGGTCTGGCCGGGCTTGGTGGATCAATAGTTGGGCTTGGCGGATCAGCATGATGACTGGTTGGATTAACTTCTGGCGGATCAATGAAAGTATCCTGACCCTACGGAACCGGATCATCCAGAGCAATGTAAGCATCTTGATCAACAACTTCTGAGGTCCTCTCCGATTCAGAAACCGGATTATCGTCAGTTGGAGTAGCCAGCTTAGTTTTTTTGCTAACTCTAGCTTTGGCACTGAAAAGAACAAGATACAGAGATCAGTACAGTAAACTGGAGCAAGGCATAAAAATAAAGTCTACTATGCTTACCTAGGAACGGTCTTGAGTGGAGGCATCTGTGTGGTTGATGAATCACCAGAGGATGAATTGGAAGTTCCCTGATAATTCGAATCAGACGAATTAAGAGGGTATCGGAAGCAACCCGCCTTGGGATAAGACGTATTAGAAGTACAAGAGACCTCTGGACGGCGTTTTCGAATCGGGGTGTCCGGTAAACCGGATGAAGTAACTTGTTGGCCACTATGCCGGGTTGTGCGACGAGCTTCATGTTGTTGTGTCTTCAAAGAAAAGTGCGGATCCAAATGAGCAAGAGGATGTGAATGTTTTACTTTTCGGACTGCGCGACAGAGTTTTTGTATTGGCACATGATCTGAATCGGAAGAAAGGGAAATTACCTCTACATGATCAGGGCGGCTGGCTTTCGCATCATCCTGATAATGATCATTGTCAATAAGGTGCATGAAAAATGAGCCAAGGGAATCAAGTTCTACCTCTGGTTCCGAGTTGTCAACATCTTCGGCCGGATCAGAGGACTCGCCAGTTATCTTCTTTGTTGGCCTCTTAGTGACTTTGGTCTTAATACGAGGTGCTCTCACTGGTTTTTCTTGTGGTTTTGCCGATTTGTCTTGAGGTTTCCTCTTCCAGAATGGATCATTGTCCTTCAAAGATAAACACAAGATCATCAGAAAGTGTCAAAAGGGGGCGGATTAAAGCAGAAAGATAAAAATTCTTACAGCTGGTTGTTTATTGGAGGCATAAAAGGGACGCAACCCAGTCTTGCTGCACTCAGATACCGGTTCATCTAACATCTTTTTGACAGCTTCAGTAATCTCATCATCAGTCAGCTGTATATCAATGTGCCGTTGAGGATCTTTGGCATCCCCAGAATATTCACACATTAACCCGGCATGATGGCTTAAGGGCAAGATACTCCATGAAACCCAACAACGGACAAGGTCAATACCGGTTAAACCATTTGCCATAAAAGCTCGGATCTTGGAAATATGTGGTGCATATTTTGATCGTTCTCTGGCAGTAAGCCGTTGAGGCAGTGGATGTTCATTGCTAAGCCGGTGAGCATGATAACCCGGCAGAGGATTTTCATCATCAGGAGCAGTATTTCGGCAGTAGAACCACGTCTGATTCCAGTCCTTGGGGTGGCTGTGATGTTTGGCATGAGGAAAATTGACTTCTTTCCTTTTTTGAATCGACACCCCACCAAGTTCAGTATTGGGGCCGTCGGTAAATTCAGTGCGGCGGTTCAAGTGGAAGAAGTCTCTGAAAAATTCAACTATTGGTTCTTCTTGTAGATAAACCTCACAAAACACTTGGAAATTACAAATGTTGGACACAGAGTTCGGTCCAATATCTTGAGGGTGGAGTTGGAAGCTGGCAAGTACATCATGGAATTTTTTTGATCCGGGAGGGCTAAACCCTCGGTCCAGATGATGCACAAATACAACTACTTCTCCATCTTGAGGTTCAGGAGGATTTTCAGTACCCGGGACTCTCCAATGAATGATCTCTTGCTTTGCTAAAGCGCCAGTCAAAACATACCCAATAAGTTGTTCTTCTGTAACCCGAGAGGGAACCCAATTGCAAGAGGAGAACTGTTTGGCCATTTTTGGTGGCAAGCTGTAAAAGAAGTTCAAAATGCCGGTTCACAGTTCAAGACTGATATACATAAACCGGCATCAGGCCGGGGGAAGGGATCAATCAGAGCATATATACATGTTAAACCGGATACTAATGATCAGGTAAAATTGGCGGTTTAAGTGAGGGCTAATGGTACCTCGCGGATTATCATTTTCTAAAGGTTAAACCACCTACAGTGGTATAGAAGAAACAGATCTGAAAATGACTAAGTGCTGCAAAAACAGGTTTCACAGGCTAAAGCTATAATTATGGATCTAGCGTAGTTCAGGAAAAGGAAAAATTTCTAAGCCCTAAAATGGTGATAGCAAAACAACAAAGGTCCAGATGGGATCTGTTCATGAACGAAGGGATGCTATGAAGAGGAAAATAAACTATAGTTTCGGCCGCGCGGAGAAGATATAAAGTTGCTCAACATACGATGGGATGGTAAGGTAAAACAGTGAAAGCCGACGAACACTGGTGAACACCAAAGAAAGCATGAAACCCTGATGCAGATCTAGGGTTGAAGAAAGAAGGATTACCGGTTTCACAGGAGCAGCAGAGAGGTGCTGCAGTAATCTGGAACGTTCAGGTCGATGCAGCGGCCAGGGATGATGCAGTGCTTGAAGGTCGAGGGCGGCAGTGGAGCTTTAGGGCTCGAGCGTCGCGAGGAGGAAGAAGAGGCACGGAAGGGGAAAAGGAAAAAGACCGCTGGGCCTATTTATAAGGCGAATGGATAACTAGGCAAGCGCGGGAATTGAGGAGCCCAAAACGGAGAATGGGGCACAGTTGTCGCCTCGGTCTTCGAAGATCAATTAATAAAAGGGAAGTATTTATGAGTTCTTTACGCAGATGACGTCATGGCGGTTTACGGCGATTTCAGAAGATGTCATGGCGGTTTACAAGGTCAATACGAAGATGTTCAAATCAGAATTTATCTAAGTTGAAGATTGACGTGAACAAGTTCAAACCAATCTGGGGCCTAATGTTGGGGATATGACTACTGAGTACAAAGACTATGGCGCCCAGGAGGGGCCGGATTATACTCACAAGGAGTCATCTGTATAGAAGACCCATGAAGACGAAGACTATGGTGCTTTACTACAGAAGCTTAGAGGCCTAGAGCCCAGTGGTGGATTAAGGCCCATGTATGTAAACCGCCTTATGATGTGTAGCTTGTATTGTAAGTTAGGGAAAGGAAGAAACCGAGCCGGACTCTTGTACGAGCCAGCCTCGGGATTCTGTAGACCGCCCGGGCGTCAACCTATGCATATAAAGGGACGACCCGGCGGCGGTTCAGGGACAAGAAAACAACAACTCGAGAGATAGGTAAAGCGGATTCGCTCCCTGCTCATCGAGACCAATCAATCCCACAACAACAGGATCGTAGGCTTTTACCTTCACCGCAAGGGGCCGAACCAGTATAAACTCCCCGTGTCCTTTGTTCTGGTTTAACCCCTTCAAGCTAATCTCGTTGCGATGGCTCCACGACTAAGTCTGTTTACTAGGACATTTGACGTGATAATTCCACGACAACCTCCATAATCGAGAAATATTTCCTTAGTCCTCACTAAGGATAATTTTGACTGCTGCCCAGTGATCTACTCTTAGATCACTATTGTACCCCCTTGCAAAAAACTCATGGCAAGGTACACAATAGGTCTGGTACACAACACAACAAACTTTTATAGAACCTATGATTGTGGCATAGGGAATGACTTTCATTCTCCCTATTTTCTGCCATGGTTGGGCTTTGAGTCTTACTCAACTTTACACCTTGTAATACAGGCAAGAACCCTTCCTTTGACTAATCCATTTTGAACTTCTTCAAAACTTTACCAAGGTATGTGCTTTGTGAAAGTCCAATTAAGCGTCTTGATCTATCTCTATAGATCTTGATGCCCAATATGTAAGCAGCTTCACCGAGGTCTTTCATTGAAAAACTCTTATTCAAGTATCCCTTTATGCTATCCAAAAATTCTATATCATTTCCAATCAACAATATGTCATCCACATATAATATTAGAAATGCTATAGAGCTCCCACTCACTTTCTTGTAAATACAGGCTTCTCAAAAAGTATGTATAAAACCATATGCTTTGATCACACTCTCAAAATGTTTATTCCAACTCTGAGAGGCTTGCACCAGTCCATAAATGGATCGTTGGAGCTTGCACACTTTGTTAGCATCCTTTGGATCGACAAAACATTCTGGTTGTATCATATACAACTCTTCTACCAGAAATCTATTTAGGAATGCAGTTTTGACATCCATCTCCCATATTTCATAAAATATGGAAACTGCTAACATGATTCGGCCGGATTTAAGCATCGCTACAGTTGAGAAAGTCTCATCGTAGTCAACTCCTTGAACTTGTCGAAAACCTTTCGCAACAAGTCGAGCTTTGTAGATAGTAACACTACTATCATTGTTTGTCTTCCTCTTGAAGATCCATTTATTTTCTATGGTCTGCCGATCATCGGGCAAATCCACCAAAGTCCATACTTTGTTCTCATACATGGATCCCATCTCAAATTTCATGGCCTCAAGCCATTTCGTGGAATGTGGGCTCATCATCACTTCCTCATAGTTTGTAGGTTCATCATGGTCTAGTAACATGACTTCCAGAATAGGATTACCATACCACTCTGGTGTAGACTGTACTCTGGAAGACCTACGAGGTTATGTAGTAACTTGATCTGAAGTTTCATGATCATCATCATTAGCTTCCTCACTAATTGGTGTAGGAATCACTGGAACTGATTTCTGGGATGAACAACTTTCCAATTCGGGAGAAGGTACAATTACCTCATCAAGCTCTACTTTCCTCCCACTCACTTCTTTCGACAGAAACCCCTTCTCTAGAAAGGATCCATTCTTAGCAACGAATATCTTGCCTTCAGATCTGTGATAGAAGGTGTACCCAACAATTTACTTTCGGTATCCTATGAAGACACACTTCTCCGATTTGGGTTCGAGCTTATCAGGTTGAAGATTTTTCACATAAGCATCGTAGCCCCAAATTTTAAGAAACGACAACTTTGGTTTCTTGCCAAACCACAGTTCATAAGGCGTCGTCTCAACGGATTTTGATAGTGCGCTATTTAAAGTGAATGCAGTTCTCTCTAATGCATAACCCCAAAACGATAGTGGTAACCCAGTAAGAGACATCATAGATCGCACCATATCCAATAAAGTGCGGTTACGACGTTCGAACACACCATTACGCTGTGGTGTTCCATGTGGCCTGAGCTGTGAAACTATTCCACATTGTTTTAAATGAAGGCCAAAGTCATAACTCAAATAATCTCCTCCAGAATCAGATCGTAGAAACTTTATTTTCTTGTTACGATGATTCTCCACTTCACTCTAAAATTCTTTGAACTTTTCAAATGTTTCAGACTTGAGTTTCATTAAGTAGATATACCCATATCTGCTCAAATCATCTGTGAAGGTCAGAAAATAACAATACCCGCCATGAGCATCAACACTCATCAGACCGCATACATCGATATGTATTATTTCCAATAAGTTATTAGCTCGTTCCAGTGTTCCGGAGAACGGAGTTTTAGTCATCTTGCCCATAAGGAATGGTTCACAAGCATCAAATGATTCATAATCAAGTGATTCCAAAAGTCCATCTTTATGGAGTTTCTTCATGCGCTTTACACCGATATGACCCAAACAGCAGTGCCACAAATAGGTTGCATTATCATTATCAAATCTGCATCTTTTGGCATCAACATTATGTATATGTGTATCACTATGATCAAGATTCAATAAACCATCAACATTAGGTGTATGACCATAGAAGGTTTTATTCATGTCAACAGAATAAAAATTTATTCTATCTTAGATGAATAATCATATCGCAATAAACATGATCTAATCATATTTATGCTCAACGCAAACACCAAACAACATTTATTTAGGTTCAACAGTAATCTCAAAAGTATAGGGAGTGTGTGATGATGATCATATCAATCTTGGAACCACTTCCAACACACATCATCACTTCACCCTCAATTAGTCTCTATTTATTCTGTAACTCCTGTTTCAAGTTACTAATCTTAGCGACCGAACAAGTATCAAATACCCAGGGGCTACTATAAACACTAGTAAGGTACACATCAATAACGTGTATATCAAATATACCCTTGTTCACTTTGCCATCCTTCTTATCCACCAAATATTCAGGGCATTTCCGCTTTCAGTGACCATTTCCTTTGCAGTAGAAGCACCCAGTTTCAGGCTTTGGTCCAGCTTTGGGCTTCTTCATGGGAGCGACAACTTGCTTGCCATTCTACTTGAAGTTCCCTTTCTTTCCCTTTGCCCTTTTCTTGAAACTAGTGGTCTTATCAATCATCAACACTTGATGCTCTTTCTTGATTTCTACCTTTGTCAATTTCAGTATCACGAAGAGCTCGGGAATCGTTTTCGTGATCCCTTGCATGCTATAGTCCATCACAAAGTTCTAGTAACTTGGTGATGGTGACTAGAGAACTCTGTCAATCACTATCTTATATGGAAGATTAACTCCCACTTGATTCAAGCGATTGTAGTACCCAGACAATCTGAGCACATGCTCACTGCTTGAGCTATTCTCCTCCATCTTTTAGCTATAGAACTTGTTAGAGACTTCATATCTCTCAACTCGGGTATTTGCTTGAAATATTAACTTCAACTCCTAGAACATCTCATATGGTCCGTGACGTTCAAAACATCTTTGAAGTCCCGATTCTAAGCCATTGAGCATGGTGCACTAAACTATCAAGTAGTCATCATATTGAGCTAGCCAAACGTTCATAACGTCTGCATATGCTCCTGCAATAGGTCTGTCACCTAGCGGTGCATCAAGGACATAATTCTTCTGTGCAGCAATGAGGATAAACCTCATATCATGAACCCAGTCCGCATCATTGCTACTATCATCTTTCAACTTAGTTTTCTCTAGGAACATATGAAAACATAGGGAAGCTATAATGCGAGCTATTGATCTACAACATAATTTGCAAAATACTATCAGGACTAAGTTCATGATATATTAACGTTCAATTAATCATATTACTTAAGAACTCCCACTTAGATAGACATCCCTCTAATCATCCAAGTGATCACGTGATCCAAATCAACTAAACCATGTCTGATCATCACGTGAGATGGAGTAGTTTTCAATGGTGAACATCACTATGTTGATCATATCTACTATATGATTCACGCTCGACATTTCGGTCTCAATGTTCCGAGGCCATATCTGCATATGCTAGGCTCGTCAAGTTTAACCCGAGTATTCTACGTGTGCAAAACTGGCTTGCACCCATTGTATGTGAACGTAGAGCTTATCACACTCAATCATCACGTGGTGTCTCGTGATAACCCACAAGTATAGGGGATCGCAACAGTTTTCGAGGGTAGAGTATTCAACCCAAATTTATTGATTCGACACAAGTGGAGCCAAAGAATATTCTCAAGTATTAGCAGCTGAGTTGTCAATTCAACCACACCTGGAAACTTAGTATCTGTACCAAAGTGTTTAGTAGCAAAGTAATATGATAGTGGTGGTAATGGTAACAAAAGTAAAGACAGCAAAAGTAATGTTTTTGGTATTTTGTAGTGATTGTAACAATAGCAACGGAAAAGTATATAAGCGAGAACCAGTATATGGAAAACTCGTAGGCACCGGATTAGCGATGGATAATTATGCTAGATGCGGTTCATCATGTAATAGTCATAACATAGGGTGACACAGAACTAGCTCTAGTTCATCAATGTAATGTAGGCATGTATTCCGAATATAGTCATACGTGGTTATGGAAAAGAACTTGCATGACATCTTTTGTCCTACCCTCCCGTGGCAGCGGGGTCCTATTGGAAACTAAGGGATATTAAGGCCTCCTTTTAATAGAGAACCGAAACAAAGCATTAGCACATAGTGAATACATGGACTCCTCAAACTATGGTCATCACCGGGAGTGGTCCCGATTATTGTCACTTCGGGGTTGCCGGATCATAACACATAGTAGGTGACTATAGACTTGCAAGATAGGATCAAGAACACACATATATTCATGAAAACATAATAGGTTCAGATCTGAAATCATGGCACTTGGGCCCTAGTGACAAGCATTAAGCATAGCAAAGTCATAGCAACATCAATCTCAGAACATAATGGATACTAGGGATTAAACCCTAACAAAACTAACTCGATTACATGATAAATCTCATCCAACCCATCACCGTCCAGCAAGCCTACGATGGAATTACTCACGCACGGCGGTGAGCATCATGAAATTGGTGATGGAGGATGGTTGATGATGATGACAGCGATGAATCCCCCTCTCCGGAGCCCCGAACGGACTCCAGATCAGCCCTCCCAAGAGAGATTAGGGCTTGGCGGGGGCTCTGTATCGTAAAATGCGATGATTTCTTCTCTCTAATTTTTTTCTCCCCGAAAGCCAATATATAGAGTTGGAGTTGGCGTCGGAGGGCCACCAGGGGGCCCACAAGGTAGGGGCGCGCCCAGGGGGGCGCGCCCCCACCCTCGTGGACAGGGTGTGGGCCCCCTGGTCTTCATATTTGGTAAGGATTTTTATTGTTTTTTCTAAGGTGTTCCGTGGAGTTTCAGGTCATTCCGAGAACTTTTATTTTCTGCACATAAAACAACATCATGGCAATTCTACTGAAAACAGCGTCAGTCCGGGTTAGTTCCATTCAAATCATACAAGTTAGAGTCCAAAACAAGGGCAAAAGTGTTTGGAAAAGTAGATACGATGGAGACGTATCAACTCCCCCAAGCTTAAACCCTTGCTTGTCCTCAAGCAATTCAGTTGACAAACTGAAAGAGAAAAAGAAAAACTTTTACAAACTCTGTTTGCTCTTGTTGTTGTAAACATGAAAACCCAGCATTAAAGTTTCAGCAATTATTGTGAACTAACCATACTCACAATAACACGGAGGTCTCACAATTACTCATATCAATAGCATAATCAGCTAGCGAGCCATAATAATAAAACTCGGATGACAACACTTTCTCAAAATAATCATAACATGATATAACGAAATGGTATCTCGCTAGCCCTTTCTGAGACCGCAAAACATAAATGCAGAGCACCTTTAAAGATCAAGGACTGACTAAACATTGTAATTCATGGTAAAAGAGATCCAGTCAAGTCATACCCAATATAAACCAATTATAATGAATGCAAACGACAGTGTGCTCTCCAGCGGGTGCTTTTTAATAAGAAGGGTGACGACTCAACATAAAAGTAAATAGATAGGCCCTTCGCAGAGGGAAGCAGGGATTTGTAGAGGTGCCAGAGCTCGGTTTTAAAATAGAGATTGAATAACATTTTGAGCGGCATACTTTTGCTGTCAACGCAACAACTATGAGATGACGATATCTTCCATGCTAAACAAATCATAGGCGGTTCCCAAACGGAATGGTAAAGTTTATACTCCCCCTCCTCCACAAGCATCAATCCATGGCTTGCTCGAAACAACGAGTGCCTCCAACATTCAACGGGTCCCAGGGGGAGTTTAGTTTGCGATTATTTTGATTTAGTTTGCATAAAGCATGGGTCTGGGCATCCCGGTGACCAGCCATTTTTCTCGTGAATGAGGAGCGGAGTCCACTCCTCTTGAGAATAACCGCCTAACATGGAAGATAAGGGCAGCCCTAGTTGAAACATGAGTTGCTCGAGCATACAAAACAGAATTTCATTTGAAGGTTTGGAGTTTGGCACATACAAATTTACTTGGAACGGCAGGTAGATACCGCATATAGGAAGGTATAGTGGACTCATATGGAACAACTTTGGGGTTTAAGGAGTTTGGATGCACAAGCAGTATTCCCGCTTAGTACAGGTGAAGGCTAGCAAAAGACTGGGAAGCGGCCAACTGAGAGAGCGACAACAGTCGAAACATGCATTAAAATTAATTTACACCGAATACAAGCATGAGTAGGATATAATCTACCATGAACATAAATATCATGAAGGCTATGTTGATTTGATTCAACTACATGCGTGAACATGTGCCAAGTCTAGTCACTCAATTCATTTAAAGGAGGATACCATCCCATCATACCACATCATAATCATTCTAATAGCATGCTGGCACGCAAGGTAAACCATTATAACGCATAGCTAATCAAGCATGGCACAAGCAACTATAATCTCTAAATATTATTGCAAATATGTTCACTTCATAGTAGTTGACTCAGGAACGATGAATCATCATATTTACAAAAACAAGAGAGGTTGAGTTCATACCAGCTTTTCTCATCCCAATAAATCCATCATATATCATCATTATTGCCTTTCACTTGCATGACCGAATGAAGTGCATAATAATAAGAGTGCACGTGCATTGGACTAAGCTGGAATCTGCAAGCATTCAACTCAAGAGAGAAGACAAGTAATATGGGCTCTAAGTTAAATAAGCAATCATGCATATAAGAGCCACTAAGCATTTTCAATATGGTCTTCTCGACCCCCAAAGAAAGGAAAAGAAATAAAAACTATTTACACGGGAAAGCTCCCAACAAGCAAAAGAAGAACGGGAAATATTTTTGGGTTTTATTTTTAATTACTACAGCAAAGAAATAAACTACTACTATTTTTTTTCTTAAGGTTTATCAAACACACAAGAAGAAAGCAGGAAAAATAAAATAAACTAGCATGGATATTACAGTGAAAGAGTATGAGCACCGACATCTAGCAATGAGTGTGTGTGAATATAAATGTAATGTCGGTGGGAAATACGTACTCCCCCAAGCTTAGGCTTTTGGCCTAAGTTGGTCAATTGCCAGGGATAGCTTGGCGGATACACGTAGGTGAAGTTGGGGTCATACTGTGACGAAGAAGGCTCCGGCTGCCACTGGCTGGCAACCTCCTCTGGATCCCAAGAATAAACAGATAGTCGTGGAGGCTTATCTTGTGGCTCCAGTTCCGGGGCTGGTGCAGGATTCCGATAGGCTTGAACAGCCGACCACGGAACAATGTGAGGACCTGCCGATAAATTAAACAAAGAAGGAGCAGGCAAAGTAATAGTCTCAGGGTGATGTTTATCAAAGTATAATTTGTATTTGAGCTCCCATTCGCGACTCTTAACAAGAAAATCATGCGCTATCATACTCTTATAATTTAAATAAGCACGAGGCAGTGTTGTTTCTTCTTTCTCCTCATGCCTAATAGGTATTTCAAAATGTTCAGCTAGGCGTGAAGCATAAATGCCACCAAAGATGGGGCCCTTAGTACGGTTCAGACTTAACCGTCTAGCAACAATTCCACCCATACTAACAGATTTATTGCGGTATAAACTATGGAACAAAATAATAATATCGGGAATACTAAGGTTCCCACAGTTTTCGTGTCCAATCAAGCAACGACTAGCAAATAAGGCAAAGTAGCGTAAAACAGGAAAATGTATGCTAGTGATCCTTGCATCAGAAACCTTCCTGGTTTCTCCCACAGTGATAGTGTTAATAAAAGCTTCTACTTCGTTACGGTGGGGTTCATCTATTGTGCCCTCAAAGGGTATTCTGCAAACCTCACAGAATTCAGCTAATGTCATCTCTTTAACAACGTCATATAAATGAAATTCTACTGTTGGAGGTGATTTCCTAGGGAAAAAGTAGAAGTTTTGCACAAAAGTATTTGTGAGTAAGAGATACTGATGATGTTGGTCGCGGAGGAAGTCAGTGAGGCCGGCGTTCTCAATCAATAAATAGAAATCCTCATAAATCCCGGCTCTCCTCAAAAAGTCATCGGAAGGCCATTCACACGGCCGGACCTCCGTAGTGCGAGGCAAATTAAATTTAGGCTTCTGCTCCTCTTCCTTTTGTTTTTCCTTCGAGCTTAGGCTCGACGAGCCCCTCAAAAGTCTCTTCATTATTTTCTGAAACAATCTGAAATTTTTAGTAACTTCAAATAAAAGTGAACCAACTTCAATAAAATTGATAGTAACAACTCCCACAAGTGCCTAGAGCCCATATAAAGCATTGGAACTACTTGGAACCATATAAATTTGACATGCAAGCTCAAGAACATGGTCACCTATGCAGCACAAATTTGCAATGAATAAAGCACTAGAAAAAAAACTAATTGGACCAATGGAGGAGTCACATACCAAGGAACAATCTCCCCAAGCAGTTTTGCGAGAGGTGCTTTGAGCAGGGAGATCGAAAATCACAGCAACGGGGGCTGGAACTCGTGCTTGAGTTGGTTTTTCGTGTTTGTGTGAGGCAGAGGAAGAAGATGGATGCAGGAACAAGTGGAGGAGGGCCACCGTGGGCCCACGAGGTAGGGGGCGCGCCCAGCGGGGTAGGGCGCGCCCTCCACCCTCGTGGCTAGGTGGCAGCTCCCCCCGCGGTAATTTTTGCACAGTAAATCCTCAAATATTCCCGAAAAAATCATATTAAATTGGCATGGCATTCTGAGGACTTTTATTTTGGGGTATTTTTATATTGCACGGATAAGTCGGGAGACAGACAGAAAATACTATTTTACTTTATTTCTACTAAATAACAGAAAATATAAAGAGGGTACAGAAGGTTGTGCTTCTAGTTTCATCCATCTCATGCTTATCAAAAAGAATCCACTAACAAGGTTGATCAAGTCTTGTTAACAAACTCATTCCGATAATCATGGAACCGGAGAAATTTCGAATAGCACTAAGTTACCTCAACGGGGATATGAAAATCCCCAACAATAAGAATATCATACTTTTTCTTGACAGTAGGGAGAGGAAATTCAAAACCTCCAAATATAATCGATGGAATTTTTCCAATAGAGTTGATACTATAAACTTGAGGTTGTTTCCTCGGAAAGTGTACCATGTGCTCATTACCATTAACATGAAAAGTGACATTACCTTTGTTGCAATCAATAACAGCCCCTGCAGTATTAAGAAAAGGTCTTCCGAGAATAATAGACATACTATCATCCTCAGGAATATCAAGAATAATAAAGTCCGTTAAAATAGTAACGTTTGCAACCACAACAGGCACATCCTCACAAATACCAGCAGGTATAGCAGTTGATTTATCATCCATTTGCAAAGATATTTCAGTAGGTGTCAACTTATTCAAGTCAAGTCTACGATATAAAGAAAGAGGCATAACACTAACACCGGCTCCAAGATCACATAAAGCAGTTTTAACATAATTTCTCTTAATGGAGCATGGTATAGTAGGTACTCCTGGATCTCCAAGTTTCTTTGGTATTCCACCCTTAAAAGTATAATTAGCAAGCATGGTGGAAATTTCAGCTTCAGGTATCTTTCTTTTATTAGTAATGATATCCTTCATGTACTTAGCATAAGGATTTGTTTGAGCACATCAGTTAATCACATACGCAAAAAGATGGGTCTAATCATTTCAGCAAAGCGCTCAAAATCCTCATCATCCTTTTTCTTGGATGGTTTCGGAGGAAAAGGCATGGGTTTTTGAACCCATGGTTCCCTTTCTTTACCATGTTTCCTAGCAACGAAGTCTCTTTTATCATAACATTGATTCTTTGATTGTGGGTTATCAAGATCAACAGCAGGTTCAGTATCTACATCATTATCATTACTAGGTTGAGCATCAACATGAACATCATTATTAACATTTTCACTAGGTTCATGGTCATCACCTGATTGTGTTTCAGCATCAGAAATAGAGATATCATTCGGATTCCCAGGTGGTTCAGCAATAGGCTCACTAGAAGTTTGCAAAGTCCTATCATTTTTCTTTTTCTTCCTCTTAGAAGAACTAGGTACATCAATATTATTTCTCTGAGAATCTTGCTCGATTCTCTTAGGGTGGCCTTCAGGATACAAAGGTTCATGAGTCATTCTACCAATTCTAGTAGCCACTCTAACAGCATAATCATTTTTCTTACTATTCATTTCATCAAGCACTTCTTTCTGAGCTTTAAGTACTTGTTCTACTTGAGTGGTAACCATAGAAGCATGTTTGCTAACAAGTTTAAGTTCACCTCTAATATCAGCCATATAATCACCCAAGCGTTTAATCATAAAGGTATTCTGTTTTAATTGTCTACCAAAATAAGCATTAAAGTCATCTTGCTTAAACATAAAGTCATCAGACTCATCCAAGCACTGACTAGCAATTTTAGTAGGAGGGACTTCAGCTTTATCATATCTATAGAGAGAATTTACCTTTACTACCTGTGTCGGGATATCGGGAGGTTCTTCAGTAAATAAGTAGTTGAGATCATATACTTCTTCAACAGGCGGTAAATTAAGGCCATGTATTTCTTCAATAGGAGGTAAATTCTTAACATCTTCAGCTTTAATACCTTTTTCTTTCATAGATTTCTTTGCCTCTTGAAATAGAACACCTCTCTTCTTTGGAGTTGGTTTAGGAATAGGCTCAGTAATTGGCTTTGGAGCTGGCTCAGGAGGTGGCTCAGGAGGTGCCCAATTATTTTCATTTGTCAACATATTATTCAACAGAATTTCAACTTCATCCGGTGTTCTTTCCCTGAAAAGAGAACTAGCACAACTATCCAGGTAATCTCTAGAAGCATCAGTTAGTCCATTATAAAAGATATCAAGTATTTCAGGTTTCATAAGAGGATGATCAGGCAAAGCATTAAGTAACTTGAGAAGCCTCCCCCAAGCTTGTGGGAGACTCTCTTCTTCAATTTTCACGAAGTTGTATATTTCCCTCAAAGCAGCTTGTTTCTTATGAGCAGGGAAATATTTAGCAGAGAAGTAATAAATCATATCATGGGGACTTTGCACACAACCAGGATCAAGAGAATTAAACCATATCTTAGCATCACCCTTTAATGAGAAAGGAAACATTTTGAGTAAATAAAGGTAGCGCGATCTCTCATTATTAGTAAACAGGGCAGCTATATCATTTAACTTAGTAAGATGTGCCGCAACAGTTTCAGATTCATAACCATAGAAAGGATCAGATTCAACCAAAGTAATTATATCTGGATCAACAGAAAATTCATAATAATCCTTATCGGGAACACAGATAGGTGAAGTAGCAAAAGCAGGGTCGGGTCTCATTCTATCTCTAAGAGATTCTTTACTCCATTTAACTAGCAACCTCTTAAGTTCATATCTATCCTGGCAAGCAAAAATAGCTGCAGAAGATTCCGCATCAAAAAGATAACCCTCAGCAATAGCAGGCATATTCTCATCATCACTATCATCATCGTATTCAGGTTCAATAATTTCTCTTTCTCTAGACCTAGCAATTTGCTCATCAAGAAATTCACCAAGGGGCACAGTAGTATCAAGCATAGAAGTAGTTTCATCATAAGTATCATGCATAGCAGAAGTGGCATCATCAATAACATGCGACATATCAGAATTCATAGCAGTAGCAGGTTTAGGTGTCGCAAGCTTACTTATAACAGAAGGAGAATCTAGTGCAAGGCTAGATGGCAGTTCCTTACCTCCCCTCGTAGTTGAGGGCAAAATAGTAGTTCGATCGTCTTTCAAGTTCTTCAAAGTGTCCAGCAGATATAAATCCCAAGTGACTCAAAGAACAGAGCTATGCTCCCCGGCAACGGCGCCAGAAAAAGGTCTTGATAACCCACAAGTATAGGGGATCGCAACAGTTTTTGAGGGTAGAGTATTCAACCCAAATTTATTGATTCGACACAAGGGGAGCCAAAGAATATTCTCAAGTATTAGCAGCTGAGTTGTCAATTCAACCACACCTGGAAACTTAGTATCCGCAGAAAAGTGTTTAGTAGCAAACTAATATGATAGTGGTGGTAACGGTAACAAAAGTAAAGACAGCAAAAGTAATGTTTTTGGTATTTTGTAGTGATTGTAACAATAGCAACGGAAAAGTAAATAAGTGAGAACCAGTATATGGAAAACTCATAGGCACCAAATTAGCAATGGATAATTATGTCAGATGCGGTTCGTCATGTAACAGTCATAACATAGGGTATCACAGAACTAGCTCTAGTTCATCAATGTAATGTAGGCATGTATTCCGAATATAGTCATACGTGCTTATGGAAAAGAACTTGCATGACATCTTTTGTCCTACCCTCCTGTGGCAGCGGGGTCCTATTGGAAACTAAGGGATATTAAGGCCTCCTTTTAATAGAGAACCAGAACAAAGCATTAGCACATAGTGAATACATGAACTCCTCAAACTATGGTCATCACCGGGAGTGGTCCCGATTATGGTCACTTCGGGGTTGCCGGATCATAACACATAGTAGGTGACTATAGACTTGCAAGATAGGATCAAGAACACACATATATTCATGAAAACATAATAGGTTAAGATCTGAAATCATGGCACTCGGGCCCTAGTGACAAGCATTAAGCATAGTAAAGTCATAGCAACATCAATCTCAGAACATAATGGATACTAGGGATCAAACCCTAACAAAACTAACTCGATTACATGATAAATCTCATCCAACCCATCACCGTCCAGCAAGCCTATGATGAAATTACTCACGCACAGTGGTGAGCATCATGAAATTGGTGATGGAGGATGGTTGATGATGACGACAGCGATGAATCCCCCTCTCTGGAGCCCCGAACGGACTCCAGATCAGCCCTCCCGGGAGAGATTAGGGCTTGGCGGCGGCTCTGTATCATAAAACGCAATGATTTCTTCTCTCTGATTTTATTCTCCCCGAAAGCCAATATATAGAGTTGGAGTTCGCGTCGGAGGGCCACCAGGGGGTCCACGAGGTAGGGGGCGCGCCCAGGGGGCGCCCCCACCCTCGTGGACAGGGTGTGGGCCCCCTGGTCTTCATCTTTGGCAAGGATTTTTTTATTGTTTTTTCTAAGGTGTTCCGTGGAGTTTCAGGTCATTCCGAGAACTTTTATTTTCTGCACATAAAACAACACCACGGCAATTCTGCTGAAAACAGCGTTAGTCCGGGTTAGTCCCATTCAAATCATACAAGTTAGAGTCCAAAACAAGGGCAAAAGTGTTTGGAAAAGTAGATACAACGGAGACGTATCACCTCGGCACGACAAACTGTAGCAACGGTGCATACTCAGGGAGAACACTTGTACCTTGAAATTTAGTAAGGGATCATCTTATAATGCTACCCACGTTCTAAGCAAAATAAGATGCATAAAGGATAAACATCACATGCAATCAAAATATGTGACATGATATGGCCATCATCATCTTGTGCTCATGATCTCCATCACCGAAGCATCGTCATGATCTCCAACGTCACTGGCACGACACCTTGATCTCCATTGTAGCATCGTTCTCGTCTCGCCACCTATTATTACTACGACTATCGCTACCGCTTAGTGATAAAGTAAAATAATTATATGGCGATTTCATTGCATACAATAAAGCGACAACCATATGGCTCATGCCAGTTGCCGATAAATTTGTTACAAAACATGATCATCTCATACAACAATTTATATCACGTCATGCTTGACCATATCACATCATAGCAAGCCCTGCAAAAACAAGTTAGACGTCCTCTACTTTGTTGTTGCATGTTTTACGTGGCTGCTACGGGCTTAGCAAGAACCGTTCTTACCTACGCATCAAAACCACAACGATTTTTTGTCAAGTGTGTTGTTTTAACCTTCAACAAGGATCGGGCGTAGCCACACTCGATTCAACTAAAATTGGAGAAACTGACACTCACCAGCCACCTATGTGTGAAGCACGTCGGTAGAACCAGTCTTGCGTAAGCGTACACGTAATGTCGTTCTGAGCCACTTCATCCAACAATACCACCGAATCAAAGTATGACATGCTGGTAAGCAGTATGACTATTATCGCGCACAACTCTTTGTGTTCTACTCGTGCATATAACATCTATGCATAGACCTGGCTCGTCAAAAAAATCCCTACGATAACACAAGATCTATCTAGCTGATGCATCGCAACGAGAGGGGAGAGTGTGTCCACGTACCCTCGTAGACCGAAAGAGAAAGTGTTATGACAACGCGGTTGATGTAGTCGTATGTCTTCACGATCCGACCGATCTTAGCACCGAACGTATGGCACCTCCACGATCAGCACACATTCAGCCCGATGACGTCCCTCGTACTCTTGATCCAGTTGAGGCTGAGGGAGAGTTTCGTCAGCACGACGGCATGGTGACGATGATGATGAAGTTACCGGCGCAGGGCTTCTCCTAAGCACTACGACGATATGACCGAGGTGTGTAACTGTGGAGGGGGACACCGCACATGGCTAAAAGATCAACTTGTGTGTCTATGGGCTGCCCCCTGGCCACGTATATAAAGGATGGAGGGAAGAGGAGGCCGGCCCTCATAGGGTGCGCCCAAAGTGTGGAGTCCTACTAGGACTCCCTAGTCCTGGTAGGATTCAACCTCCCACATAGAATAGGAAAAGGGGAAGGGAGAAGGAGAAGGAAGGAAGGGACCCGCCCCCTTCCCTAGTCCAATTCAGACCAGTCCATGGGGAAGGGGCGCGGCCACCCTTGAGGCCTTTCTCTCCTTTCCCGTATGGCCCATTAAGGCCCAATACGAATTCCCGTAACTCTCTGGTACTCCGAAAAATACCCGAATCACTCGGAACCTTTCTGATGTCTGAATATAATCTTCCAATATATCGATCTTTACGTCTCGACCATTTCGAGACTCCTCTTCATGTCCATGATCTCATCCGGGACTCTGAACTACCTTCGGTACATCAAATCACATAACTCATAATACAAATCGTCATCGAACGTTAAGCGTGCGGACCCTACGGTTTCGAGAACTATGTAGACATGACCGAGACATGTCTCCGGTCAATAACCAATAGCGGAACCTGGATGCTCATATTGGTTCCTACATATTCTACGAAGATCTTTATCGGTCAAACCGCATAACAACATACGTTGTTCCCTTTGTCATCGGTATGTTACTTGTCCGAGATTCGATCGTTGGTATCATCATACCTAGTTCAATCTCGTTACCGGCAAGTCTCTTTACTCGTTCCGTAATACTTCATCTCGCAACTAACTCATTAGTCACAATGCTTGCAAGGCTTATAGTGATGAGTATTACCGAGAGGGCCCAGAGATACCTCTCCGAAACACGGAGTGACAAATCCTAATCTCGATCTATGCCAATCCAACAAACACCTTAGGAGACACCTGTAGAGCACCTTTATAATCACCGTTTTATATTGTGACGATTGGTAGCACACAAAGTGTTCCTCTAGTATTCGGGACTTGCATAATCTCATAGTTTGAGGAACATGTATAAGTCATGAAGAGAGCAGTAGCAATGAAACTGAAACGATCATAATGCTAAACTAACGGATGGGTCATGTCCATCACATCATTCTCCTAATGATGTGATCCCATTCATCAAATGACAACACATGTCTATGGTTAGGAAACATAACCATCTTTGATAAACGAGCTAGTCAAGTAGAGGCATACTAGGGACAATATGTTTTGTCTATGTATTCACACATGTACTAAGTTTTCTGTTAATACAATTCTAGCATGAATAATAAACATTTATCATGAAATAAGGAAATAAATAATAACTATTATTGCCTCTAGGGCATATTTCCTTCAGTTGGCAGAGGAGGTCACAGTGGCATAGCTATGCCGCGATGCATCGGTGGTCATCAGTAGGTTTTCACAATGAATTCACAACCTCTGAAAGTTGTTGTGTGGAATGTGCATTTTCTAAACGCCCCAGCTAGGAGGAGTGATGTCTATCAAGTAGTGGTGGCGGCGAAACCGGCCATAGTGTGCTTGCAGGAAACCAAACTACAAGACGTGTCTCTGGCACTTGTGCATCAATGCTTGGGCAATAAATTTGGGAAGTTCTTTTACTTACCGGCTGATGGGACTCATGGTGGCATTTTGGTGGCTTCGGATGACACGATCACTCAACTTTCCAACCCCCACTATACGGCTAACTCGCTCACGGCAATTGTTAAATCATCGGGTGAGCAGGAATGGTGGCTGACCTGTGTCTATGGGCCATAGGATGAGCGGGATAAGGTAGCTTTCTTGCAAGAGTTGGTGGATATTCGGGAATTGCACGGTGGACCTTGGCTCGTGGCTGGGGACTTTAATCTCCTGGTGAGCAAGGAGGACAAGAGCAATGTGTTGTTAAATCGGAGAATGATGGGCAGGTTTCGTGCGAAGCTAAATGCTCTACAGCTAAAGGAGCTATATCTTAATGGGCGGAGGTACATGTGGTCGAATGAGAGGCAACATGCAACACTTGAAAAGATCGATCATGTATTTGTCTCAAATGCGTGGGATGAGGCGTACCCTACTTGCTTCCTCTCTGCTCTAGGTGCTGCCATATCGGACCATTGTCCTCTGATGCTTGACTTGAATATAGAAGTGTCCACGCTGAAGAGGTTCAAGTTTGAGTCCTTTTGGGTAAAGGCTGAGGGCTTTGTGGAGACTGTACAAACGGCATGGAACTCAACTTCGCTAGCTTCCAATGTCTATCTTACACTACACAACAAGCTCAAGGCAACGACTAAAGCCCTACAGAAATGGAGTGATCAGTGGATAGGCAACGTTAAGCTGCAGATTTGTATTGCTCTGGAGGTGATCAACAGGCTGGATATCGCCATGGACTCCCGACAATTATCGGCTGCGGAGGTAGAGCTTCGTAAATGCTTGAAGAGAAAGCTTTTGGGGCTATGCTCTCTAGAGCGGACTATTGCAAGGCAACGGTCGCATTTACTGCAGCTAAAAGAAGGGTATGGGAGCACGTGCTTGTTCCACCAGTAGGCAAGCTATCGGCAAAGGAAGAACACGCTAAGAACCGTGAGACATAACGGAAACCTATTCACGGGACAAGAGGATGTAGCGTCGGTCGTGGATGATTACTACTCCATGGCTTTTGGGTCGTGTGAGGTGCGGACCCATGCGCTCAACCTGGAGGCACTTGGGCTGCCGCGTCGGGACCTGGCTCATTTGGAGTTGCCGTTCTTGCCAGAGGAGGTGGAGAAGGTGATCAAATCTATGCCCCCAGACAAGGTGCCGGGGCCGGACGGATTTACGGGTCGTTTCTATGTGGTTTGCTGGCACATCATACGGGATGACTTCATGGCTGCAATGAGCTGCTTCTATGCTGGAGATGTTAGAGGCATGGCAGTGATTAACAAGTCTCTTGTGACCCTCCTGCCGAAGAAAGATGGGGCCCTGGATTTGGGTGACTTCAGGCCTATCAACCTAGTGCACGGGGCTGTGAAGATCTTTGAAAAAGTGCTTGCCTCGAGGCTTGTGGTGGAACTGCCAAAACCTGGTGGCGAATCATCAAAGCGCATTTCTCAAAGGTAGATCACTCCATGATAATTTCATGCTAGTACAGAGTATGGAGAGGCGATTGCACGCGCTCAAAAACCCTACAGTCCCTCTGAAGCTGGATATCTCTAAAGCGTTTGACTCAGTTCAGTGGTCGTTCCTCCTCGAGGTCATGGAACAGCTTGGTTTTGGATCATGATGGAGAGCTTGGGTATGTGGGATTCTAGCCACATCGACCACTAAGGTCATGGTGAATGGAGACCCGGGAAGCACAATCTACAACTGCAAAGGCCTGAGGCAGGGTGACCCCGTTTCACCGATGTTTTTTATACTTACTACGGAGCCACTGCAACGGCTGTTTGATTGGGCAGTGGATAGAGGGCTCTTGCAGCCCCTGGCAACAAATGGAATGAGGTAAAGGATCTCTATTTTCGCCGATGATGTCATTCTGTTTGTCAAATCGGAGCCCATGGACCTTGCGGTTTGCAAGTGCATTTTTGATCTGTTTGGAGAAGCGTTGGGCCTGCATATAAACATGAGCAAATCGGTGGCCTTGCCAATACGTTACTCCGACCAAAGTATCAACATGGCTAGTGTGGACCTGGGGTGTCTAGTGGGCTCATTTCCAGTTCGGTATCTTGGACTTCCTTTGTTTTTGAGGAAACTTTCTGCTACGCAACTCCAGTATCTCGTGGATCAGATGGTAAACCGACTGCCAAAATGGAAGGCCGCTCTCATGCCAAAGAGTGGTAGGTTGACTCTGGTGCATTCTGTTTTGTGTGCCATGCCCATTCATGCCATGATGGTTTTGGACCTGCCGATCAAAACGATTATCGCAATGAATAAGGTGTGCTGGGGTTTTTTGTGGTGTCGTAAGGCCGAAGCAAATGGTGTCAATTGTGTTGTGGCGTGGGAGGTGGTGTGTGCTCCGAAGTGGGTAGGAGGTTTAGGGTTGCCTAATTTGAGGTGGCTCAACTTAGCTATGCAGGCGAGGTGGCCATGGCTTCAACGGACAGATAGCAGTCGACCATGGAGCGAGTTCTCAATCAAGGTGCCCGATGAGTCAATGAAGCTTTTTCAATCAGCTACTAGATGCACTGCTCAGGATGGAATGAACACCCTCTTCTGGGAGGATCGGTAGCTTGACGACATGAGGATACAAGAGCTTGCACCGGCCATATATGATATGGTGCCAAGCCACGTGAGAAGAACATGCATGCTTGGGCAGGTGCGGGAAACATGGGCTACAAGTGTTGGCCCAAACTTGGGGGAGGAAGCCATGCACCAATTCCTACAACTATGGCAGAGGATTCAAGATTGGGAACCAATGGAGAATACCCCGGACAGCATCTTTTGGTCATGGGAGACAAGCGGAAAGTTCACAGTCAGGTCAGCATACGCCGCCAGGTTCTGGGGCAGAGAGATCATACCCACCGCAAACCTCACTTGGAAATCGAGAGCCCCGGCAACGTGCAAGATCTTTACCTGTCTAGCCCTATGCAATCGATGTTGGACATCGAATAGGCTGGCCAGAAGGGGATTACTGCACCAAGACAAGTGTCCACTTTGTGATCAGGAGGATGAAACAATAGAGCACGTGCTCTTAACATGCGCCTTTGCTAGGACGGTTTGGGCGGGGCTATGCCAGGCGTTGGAGAAGTTGGATTGGACACCCACTTCGGATGAGTGCCTCCGGACTTGGTTATGCAGCAAACAAGGACTCCCCACCATTTCCCAGAAGGATCTACACACACTACTGTTGCTGACGTTGTGGGAAATATGGAAACACAGGAATGCAGTCGTGTTTGACGGGGCAAGGCCATCGGTTGCTGAGCTTCTACGCAGAATCTCCTCGGAAGGTAGAACATGGTTGATGGCTGGGCTCATTAAAGGAAATGTGGATCATGTGTTTGCAGGTCTAATACGGTGGAACATTGGGGAGGAGTAGACTATGTTAGGGTGGAGTGGAGTTGTATGTGTTCTTGTGAGATGTAACACAATATGTTGTAAATAACTGGTGGAGGTGCTCTTCGCCTTTCTTCTTTCAATATATGATATGCACGCTTCGAGGAAAAAACACTATACAATCACCATGTTTCATTTTTACTTGCATTTGTTAAATATCTTATGGGCACCCATTTATCAACTCATTACATATTTATTAGTATGATGCTTCAGCACCTTAAGTATTAATACATAGATTTTGGCAAGAAAAAAGAAGTGTGTCATAGTATACATAATGAAATTGCAAGTGGCCTTTCACTAAGCAAATTTCAACTTTGCATGGTGAACAACAGGGCTGACAGGAAAAACACTATTATTATTTCCCTTTTTCTTAGCATATATTATCATATAGTTTCTCAGTTTATTTCACAATAAATTAATTTATAACTTAAGGTATTCCGAATTAACTAACTTCTAATTTCTTTTTTATCTTGATTTTGTACAATGATTGCACCTAAATTAAAATTATAGACTGCACTAATTAAATTAGTTCCTACTTTTTCTGTAGTGGAATATTGAAGTTGTTTGTCAAATAGATGGATGGAATATTTTTTCCCATAATACTATTAGTAGGTGTAGCACGCACAAAAAAAATACTCATACTAGTTACTATAAGAACTTTGTGTAGTCCAAAGACTGTGGTTTTGTGTAGCTCGAACTACGTGGTACCCCTTATCTTATCCATCCATTTTTGCATCATGATCTATGCAGGCATATTTGTCATTTTTGTTTCTCTCAAACGAAACAATGTTTAAACTTCAAACTTTGCAGGACAACAAAACATTCTAATTACTATGTGGGAAAAAACTTTCAGATTTTTTCATGCATTTTAAGTGCTAAAAATTTATTTTTTTAATCAAAAAACCTTCATTTCGTATATTTATGTCGGTCCAAAGAATCTGAAAGTTTTTTCACACATTGAAGTTGTAAAGTTTGTTTGATCTGCAAAGTTTGAAGTCTATATGTTCTTTCATTTGAGAGAAACCTTCTTGTTGTAAGTTAGTTGGAGAGTACGGATCTCAAAGCAATGTTGGAGGATTGAAGATAAGAGGTTTCATGTAGCTCGACCTATAGAGAAACTTTGTGTAGTCCAAATTAGTTATTTTCAAGGTTCATCTAACCGGAACCAAATACAATCTAGAATATAGTTGTGGTTACAAATAGTTAAAATAATAAAATACAATATAAATATGAATCACTCACATGTGTCGTCATTTTAACAACAGAAAGAGGAATCAGACACATGTGTGGTCATTTTAACTATTTGCATTGTTCATCTGAATTAAAGTTATGCATGTTATCATTTGTTATTTAACTGTATAATTTTGGTGTGGTTTGTAGGTGCCACAACTCAAATGTGGAGGATTTGTCATTGGGCTTCACATGTGTCATTGCATTGCTGATGGTTTTGGCATCCTTCAATTTCTATAGCCGATTTTGCATGTGGTGAACTCATCCCAACCACTTTGCCCATGTGGAAACGGGATATCTTCCCGTCGCGTATGCCATCCTCCATCACACATGTTTACCCGGCATATAAATTATTTATTCAAGGGTTAGAGTGCACGAGGGAGGATGTGATGTTATCAACTCCACCAGAAAGCATGGAAGTGCAATACTTATTCTTTGGGCCAAAAGAGATAGAAATTTTAAGAAGCCACATCCCAGAACACCAATCCAAAACTACCACAACATTTGAGTTTCTTACAGCCATTATGTGGCAGTGCCGCACATTGGCATTGGGTTATGAATCTAGTCAAAAAGTGTGTGTCATGTTTACTTTAAATACACGTGGGAGAAACATTAATGGTGAAAGCTCAGTCCCCCCCCCCCTCGTGTGGAAACAGGATATCTTCAC
>NC_041389.1:509170443-509190730 GCF_002162155.2 Triticum dicoccoides
TCCCGGTTCTTATACAAATCAGGACAAATGGGCCTCCACGTGGCCGGTGCGGCGAGCCCAGGCAGGAGGCCCTTTGGTCCCGGTTGGTGGCACCAACCGGGACCAATAGGCATCCACACGTCATCATTTCGGGGGCTGGGGTTTTTTTTGAAAGGGGGGTGGGGTTTAGGGGGTTTTGGGGGGTTAATTTAGGTGTTTCATATATTGTGTTAGCTAGCTAATTAATAGAGAGAAGTGTCTTCTCTTATCTCCGTGCTTGGTCGACGCTACGTACTATACGTATAGAGAGGACTAGACACGCTAGCTAGTAAGCACATGAAGGAAACAGAAGATTGTCATGAAGATATGCATACAAAGAGAAGTGATATCGACCACCTCTCCTTATCTAAGAGATTGGTCGAACAACAAGTTCTCGTATATCTATCCTACGCTACTGGCTACATATATACAATATAATTATCTCTTACAATATAATCTCCTAATTATATATGAACTCGGCGTCCACATGGTATTCTCCGTCTTTATCGATCACGTGGTCAAGAAAGAATGCCGCCAATTCCTCTTGAATTGCTCTCATATGATCTGGTGGTAGGAGTTCATCCCGCATCCGAAATATCTAATTTGAAGAAGGGGGTCAATACATATATATGAATAAATGAAACTCGACACAAATGATGGTAATAAAATAAAATTGTGAATATTATTATTTACGCACTTCATATTGTTTTTCAGAGTAGCCCCGCTCACAGGTCGTGTGGCGGATGGACTCGCAAATGTAGTATCCACAGTAATCATTCCCTTGTTCCTGCCACAACCACTTTACAAGAAATAGAGGTCAATCAAACTGATAAGCAAGCATGCTAAATGGTATTGATGAAACTAGCGCTTGAATCACTAGGAGATGCGCGGAACATGCTACTATAGTACTTACTTTCAGGTGTTTAAATTGCAGCTTCTTCGGCAGTCCCGGAGTTTTTGAGGTGAATTTTTCCAAACCCTGCCAGACAAAGAAAACAATAACTTGATATCAGGAAATGAACAAAGTTGCTGATATGGTGCGATAATGATCGATTTAACTTACTTCTCTAGAATTTCAGTCATGTCCGCATACACCTTGGGATCTTTTCGTCTCGAGTCTAAGACGATTACTAGTCCCTGCTCAAGCTTAATCTCTAGGAGAATATAGTGGAATCTGCGCACGCCTGCATAACTCATCAATTACATTACTATAACCTCGACTAATAGGAAACCGAATATGCACAAGACAGTAACACTCACTTGAAGTTGTAAGGAAAGAGTATTATGGTTTTATTTTGATTTAATACAAACGATTGTAGCAACTTGGCCTCGGTATCTCTAGCCTGAAATTCAACCATATATGCATCTATGAGATTTGTGTTAATGAACCCAATATCACCAATTTGTCTTTTCTTCAATTCGGCGATCTTCAATCTGCATAATATAGCAAGGATAATTAAAAATGCATGCAATGAAAGAGTTGACCTATATATAAAGACTTAATGACAGAAGTAGTACTACTTACAGGCATTAGCAAGTGACCGTTAATTTATCGATGGCCTTTTGATTGAAAAGCGCGAAGAACTCCTCAAATGGAACATTCAACAGTTCAATTCCAACGAGGTCATGCTCCTCTCTAACTCTCAGCGTCAAAATATTCCTCCCCTCAGACTCTTTGCAGGTTTTCATGTACCAATCATGGAATCTTCGCATCATTGTTGTTAGAGATCTTTCATCTTTGACGAGAGGCTTCCCGTACTCGTATTTGTGTTCGTCCACCTCCAAGAAATCATAATATACATCGTCGGGCAGGTAATCTCCAAGATTGTTATAACCGGGCACCATCCCCGGATCTTTAGCGACGATATCCCTAGACACCTGGAGGGGGGTAACGATTGGTTTGCTTGTTCGCTGAGCTGGGCAATTTTTTTCCCAGCTCGTCGTTCTGCTAACCTTTGATCACTGACAGTACTTCCGACCACTCTGCTTCGATAAATGACTTTTCAATAATGCGCTCATAGTTGCCTTTCGCCAGAGACTTTGGTGGTTTCTTCAGGGCAGCTAGAGTACGCTTCGCTTTTACCGGATCTATCTTCTCCTCCGGAGGTGGATGTTTCTTTGCTTTCACCCCTTCAAATAAGTTCTTCACTTCGGTTCGCACGATCTTCGTGTTTTCCTCAAGGATCCTCTCGTATGGTAACTTCTCTGGAGTCTTCAGAGAAGGACCGAATCTGTATTGCCTCCCGCCTCTGGCTGTACTGCTAGACGCCGGAGCAGACGGAGCGGCTGCGGCTGTCTTTCCTTTCTTACGAGGCGGAGGAGAAGGACTACAACGCGCCGGAGCAGCCGGAGCGGCGGCGGCGGGTCTCTTCCGCCCTTGTTGACGAGGCGAAGAAGGATGAGGCTGGCTGCTCGGGCGCGTCGGCGCAGGCGGAAAAGGAGATGGAGTGCCGCCACGGGCCAGAGAAGGAGGTCAAGTGCCCTGATCACTTGCCGGAGGAGGAGGCGGAGTGCCCTGACTCGCCGGAGGAGGAGGAGGAGGCGGGGGCGTCCAGTTCAGAAGGTTGATGAGCTCCTTCCGCCATAGGCATGGAGTCTTCAAAGAAGAACCCAACCGAATCTCCCCTTCACCTGTAGGGTGGTTAAGCTCGAGGTCCTCAAATCCGTCTGCTATTTCATCCACCATCACCCTAGCATATCCTTCTGGAATTGACCGGCAGTGGTAGGTTGCGCCAGGTTCAGTAGGTAAAACAGAGCCAACAGCCGCCTTGACTTTGAATTTCATCCATTGCGTAATAAGGTGGCAATGTTGAGACTCCGTGATAGCATCCATGGGGTAGCTAGCAGGAGCTGTGAAGAGAGGCTCTAGCTGAGTCTGCTCGGTGGAAGCCACGCTGCTTCTCCGCTGAGATGGCGGGGTATCTTCAGGGGAAGCTTCGGCAGGTCGTTTGCTATGATTTGCTTCTCGTTCCTCTAGCCTTGTACCCTTGCGTGCAGTGCCTGCGGTTGGCTATGCTCCACTTTCTTCCTCCTCTCCTGGCATTTGTAACCCCCTGCATCCGGAAACCCAACCTTCCACGGAACGGAGCCTGGCGTGCCTCGTGTCCATCTAGGGTGCTCAGGATTCCCGAGGGCCATTGTGCGCTTGTCCTTCTCTCTGTCTAGAATGAACGTCCCTTGCCGCGCTTTCTCGATATACTCTTGAAGCCTCGTGATGGGTATTCACAGTTGCTCGCCCGTCCAAACGCACTTCCCTGATACAGGGTCCAAGGTTCCGCCAACCCTGAAGAACCAAGTCTGGCAACGGTCTAGCCAGTTCAATGTCTCTGGTTCGACCCCTTTATCAATCAGGTCATTCTCAGCCTTAGCCCACAACGGTCGGGCTTTTAGGTAGCCACCTAACCCCGTGTGATGGTGATGCTTCTTCTTTGCAGCATTTTTCTTGTTTGTCGTTGACATCTTCTTACTCTTGTCCGATGTCTTGTGGGCCACAAATGCGGGCCAGTGATCTCTGATCTTCTCATACCGGCCGGTGAATTCTGGTGTAATTTCTTTGTTGACAAACATTGTTTTCAGCTCATTCTTCCACCTCTTGAATAGTTCTTCCATCTTCTTAAGAGCATGAGACTTGATCAATTGCTCTTTAACTGGCTTCTCCGGATCCTCCTCTGGCGGTAGGGTGAAATTTGCCTTAAGCGTTGTCCAAAGATCTTCTTTCTGCATATCGGAGACATAAGACACCTCAGGGTCTTCATTCTTAGGCTTTAACCATTGGTGGATACTGATCGGGATCTTGTCCCTAACAAGAACCCTGCACTGATAAGCAAATGCTTCCTTTGTCCGGATGGGTTCAATCGGCTTGCCATCACGCACGATTGCTGTGATCTCAAACCATTCATCTAAGCGCAACTTTTTCTTCGGGCCTCGTCTCTTTACCGAAGTTGTGCTCGATCCGGAGGGCTAGAAAAAAGAAGAAAGACGAGAGTTAATAAATATGTGTACATACGAAAACAATGAATTCATCAATTACCTAGTCAGCACAGGCTTAACTAATATATATACCTGGCCGGACTCGGTTCGGTCATCGGAGCCATCATCACGGTCTCCTTCTTGTACCGGCATTGGGTCACCGGAGCCATCATAATCATAGCCTTCTTCTTATACCGGCATTGGGTCACCGGAGCCATCATAATCATAGCCTTCTTCTTCACCTTGTCCTTCCAGACCATCGCTGTCGTTGAGAAACGACAAGACGACATCACTTCCTTTTGCGATTATGTCCCCCAACATCACTTTGTTGCTTCGTCTCGGGGGTGCTCCATAGTTTCTGCAAATATTTACAACATGGCAATTATTATTCAAACATGACAGATGGATATATTAGTGGCAAACATAGAACTAGCTAGCTAATCACAATAAGGAATCATATTAGTGCCCTCGATGCTGCTTCTCTAGTGTTTGGGGTGGCCTCGGCAACGCTTCAAGGGTTTGGGGTGGCCTCGACAACGCTTCAAGGGTTTGAGGTGGCCTCGACGACAAGGTTCTTTTAACTTGGTAAATTTGGGTGGC
Organism: Triticum dicoccoides; assembly: GCF_002162155.2. Lineage (NCBI taxonomy): Eukaryota > Viridiplantae > Streptophyta > Magnoliopsida > Poales > Poaceae > Triticum > Triticum dicoccoides. The sequence continues at coordinate 509,175,031 of NC_041389.1, forward strand.
CTCGAGAGAGTTTGTCGGGTAGGGGTGCGGCGGGAGGGGGTAGGAGACCGACATCGTTTTTTTCTAAGGTTTGGGTGTCCTTGAGAGTTTTGGTCACGCGAGAGGGCCGGGGGGGTGCTCCCGTGGTATAAGTTATCACGGTCGAGAGGGGGTATATATATCGACCGCCCCTCATGTCGAAGTTATCCGGGAGGGGGTTATATCGACAATGATGACATACATACATGGGAAAATAATGTTATCGGGGAGGGGGTATATCGACCCCCCCCCTCGTGTTGAAGTTATCGGGAGGGGGTATATCGACAATGACATACCCAATAAAAAATAAGAAGACAAAAGAAGAAATAAAAAGAGGAGAAGAAGAAAGGAATAGAAGAGAAGATCGATGAAAAAAAAGAAGAAGAAAAAAGAGGAGAAGATTTTTCTCTTCTTCTCCTCTATTCCTTTCTTCTTCTCCTCTTCTTTTTCTTCTTTTTTCCTCTTCTTATTTATTTCTCCTCTTCTTCTCCTTTCTTCCTCTTCTTATTTTCCTTTTTCCTCTCATTCTTTTTATTTTTCTTCCTTTCCTAGCTAGATATATAAATTTTTTCTAAAAATTAAACTAACCTAAAATATACTAAATCAGAGAACATATATATATATAACTTTTCTAAAAATCTAACTTTTGCCTATATGTATACTTTAAAAAAAATTGAAAAAATACATACATACATACAAAAAAACATGTAAAAAATACATGCATACATATATGAACATACATAAAAAACATTAATACATTATGAACATCTACATATATGCATATAGCCACATACATTCATATATACATTATGTATATATGAACACAAAATTAATCTAATAAAAATTAAAAAATAACAGAGCAGGCCGGGCAGTGCGGCTGCTCACAGCGGGGGCGGCTGGCGACGGCGACGGCGGGGGCGGCGAGGGCGCCGGCGCGCGGGGGCGGGCCGCGGGCAAGGGCTCGGGCGCGGGGCAGGGACCGGTTTGGCGACGACGTGGTCGACGGCAGGGGCGGCGCGATGACGATGTCGGAGGCAGGGACGACGCGGCGACGGCGTCGGAGGCAGGGCGACGAGGGTGCCGGCGCGCGGGGGCGGTCCGCGGGCAGGGGCTTAGGTGCGGGGCAGAGGCGACGATGGCGACGGCGATGAGGAGCAGCGCTGGGGCGTTGGGCGGGGAAGACGACCTGAAAGAAAATTTTCACAAGTGCTACTTATATACCCAGGGCATTGGTACCGGTTTGTGGCACCAACCGATACCAATGCCCCCTTTAGTCCCGGTTTGTGCCACCAGCTGGGACCAAAGGTCACTTTTCAGCAGACCAAAGGGCGGGAAGCAGAGGCCTTTGGTCCCGATTGGTGGCACCAACCGGGACTAAAGGGGGCATTGATACCAGTTGGTGCCACCAACCCGGACCAAAGCCACGCTTTAGTCCCGGTTGGTGCCACCAACTGGGACCAGTGGCCTTGCATAGCGGGGTGGTGGTGGGAGTTTAGTCCCACCTCGCTAGTTGGAAGCGCCCGGCACCTGTTAAGCCCTGTTGCCTCTTCCCTCTCGAACTCCTTTGAACTGCAGGCCTATGGGCCTAAACTGACACTGCTATGCATGTTGGCCTGTTGGGCCTTCTGCGGGCCGGAATCCTGGCACATGGATGGGTTTCTAGTCGTATTCAGGCCGTGGTGGCCTAGTAGGTGGCAATTTTTTTATTTTTTCCCAGTTTTTTTGTTTTATTTTTTGCTTTATTTATTTTCTTTTGTTTCAACTTACAACAAAATAGTTATTTATTTTATTTTATTCTATTTTATAATTATTTATTTATTTTATTTTATGATAATTCTTTTTGCTATTAAAGTTTCTAACAAAAAAAGTTCTTTATGAAAATTCTTTTTGCTTTTAATGATTTTGAACAGAAAATACTTTGATAATTTTAGTTTCATAAATTTTATTTATGTTATTAAAGTTTATTTTATTTTACTTTATTTTGTTTCTGCTTATATATTTTATTAAAGTTTATATTTTTTGTTTCAAATTACTTATTTATTTTATTTTATGATAATTCTTTTTGCTATTAAAGTTTCTAACAAAAAAGTTATTTATGAAAATTCCTTCTGCTTTTAATGATTTTGAACAGAAAATACTTTGATAATTTTAGTTTCATAAATTTTATTTATGTTATTGAAGTTTTTCTGTGTTCAAAATGCACCATATATTCAAAGCCACATCATCAATTTTCAGCCCTCTCATGAATAGATAAGTGACCAAATTAATAGAAGTTCATCATCACATTAAAATCAAATTGCATACATAGTTCTCATTGAACAACATATATCTCTCCAGAGTATTTAATTAAACCATACATTGAAATTATGTAAAATATTTCAATGCAACAACAAATGCGATCATAATCGCAACCAAGGTAACAACTGATCCAACTGCATAATGATACCAAGCCTCGGTATGAATACCATATTTTCTAACATTTCTAATCTTCAACCACATTGCATCCATCTTGATCTTGTGATCATCGACGACATCCGCAACATGCAACTCCAATATCATCTTCTCCTCCTCAATTTTTCTTATTTTTTCCTTCAAGTAATTGTTTTCTTCTTCAACTAAATTTAACCTCTCGATAATAGGGTCGGTTGAAATTTCCTGTTCAACCACCTCCTAGATAAATAAAATCTATGTCATGTTGGTCGGCATAATTGTCATAAACAATAAATGAACCAAATAGTTATCAAAAGATAATATATAACACATCCGAATCATAGACAGGACGAGGGCCGGCGGAGGCAGATACCAAAACCATCGCACTATATAATAACAAGAAATAATAAAAGTAAGAAAATTAGACAAGTATCTATCTGAAGGAAGAATGTTTTTCTTTCAGAAAGAAGATAAGAATAAGAGGCTCACCACGTTGGTGTCGGCGACGAGATCGGCGCGGGCGATCGAAGACGGTGAAGATGGGGACGGGACGGGACGGGCCGCTAAACCTAGACAAATCTCGAGGAAAATGGAGTTCGTAGGTCGAGTTTCGAGAGGAGAAAGATTAACTAGCGTGGCTCGGACATTTCATCGAACACCTCATGTGCATAGGAGGTGAGCTAGAGCACCCAAATGCCCTTCCCTCGCCGGCCAGAAAAATAGAGCACTGTGAAGTGCTCCGCTGTGGCGATGGGGTATATATAGGCAACTCATTTGTCCCGTTTCGTGGTAGAAACCGGGACTAAAGCCCAGCATTCTGTCCCGGTTCCAGCCACGAACCGGGACCAATGGTTGTGGGCCAGGAGCGAGGACCATTGGTCCCGGTTCGTGCCTGGAACCGGGACAAATGTGTCCATACGAACCGGGACCAATGCCCACGAGGCCCCGACCGGTCCCGTGGGCTCACGAACCGGGACGAATTTCCCCATGGGTCCCGGTTCGTGACTGAACCGGGACTAATGGGCTGGCCAGGCCCGAACGAAAGCCCTGTTTTCCACTAGTGTATGAAAATGCACATTTTTCTCCCGTGGTAGAGGTCACGGTGGATGAGTTGGCTACACAACTGGTAGCACATAAACTTGAGCTGATGTGCAAAGTCAAGTTGGACACGACAAAGGATTGTATGAAGTCGATGGTGGATTTGATGGCATTCTGGCGAGAGCGGACACCTTTCAGCATGGACAGAACATATGAGGCTAGTGACACAAAGTGGGTTGGCGGCAATGCACTGCAGTTTGGGAAAGCCGAGCTGGTTGCTGCAGGCACACTGCATGCCGAGGATTTCACTTCGAAGTTGATAAGCTATCACACGAAGTGTAAGAATAAAGATGGCAAGGACTCAACCGTGGTATCGATCTTACTGCCAAAAACCAGTAATGGAGAAGTTCACAAAGGAGATGGCAATTTGGTTGAAGAAATAAGAAAGAAAGAACATACAATAAGCCAATTATGGTGGAATTTATTTGTTGTTTACTTTAATTGCCTATTTCAGTGAAAGCGCCCAAACCCAAACGCGAGGGTCGTTGTGTGCTATTTCTTCTACGATAAATCTCACTAGAGAATTGGGCAGCATACTGGTTGTTGTTATGCTTTATGTATAGTTTGGTTGCTTTGCCTGTATTGTCGCCTATGTTTGTCCTCTGTTTTTGTAAAGAGAAACATGAATAATGATATTCCTCTTTGAAATAGTATAAATATTGCAAGTGCGGATGTCATTCACGTGACGTGTTTGGTCGATTCAGTCTGATTTGCTCTCATACAGAACGTGCAAATCTTCTCTCTAGGCTGATTGGCTCAAGCCGATTGTTGAAAATCCTACTGAAAAGCAATAAAGTCTTATGTCGTGTTGGCTGATTCAGTCTTTTCCATGAGAGCCTAAGGTCTGTCTGTTCGTGTTTAGTCCAAGAAATGTACTGGTAGTTTTCAAAAAAAAAAATGTACTGGTCATACAGTCAATATAGACGGGACTATGCCATGAATCTTCCACCTGGTTTGCTAAACAAAACGTGGTTCAAAAAACAAAAATGAATAAAGCTAAAAACGCCGTCCGTGGGGATCGAACCCACGGCCACGTGGTTAAAAGCCACGCGCTCTACCACTGAGCTAGGACGGCTAGGGATGTTACCAGTTCAACAGCATTCCTTATTATACGTTACTTAGCACGTCAAGCGCCACATGAATCGGCTGCCGGACCAACGCAAAAGCAGGTATCAAAACGATGCGGCCTCTTACACAAAAACACGCATGAAATCACTGGAGTGCTCGAGTAACAAACTTACAGGGCCTGGCAAACAAATTTACAGAATTCACTAACGAACAAACTTAATTAACAGACCACAGTTCCTATCTACAAACATACAAGCATGAAAAATGGTCCTCCCAACACTACATGTTTTCGTCGAAAACCGAAAGAAGGGACCGCCTAGGTATCGCACTTCCACCTCGACGTCGGCACGCAGTTCAGGTAGTGGCACCAGTGGCAGCCGTCGTTCCCGTTCTTGCCCTTGAAGAGCATTACCAACGAAAGCGTGAACCTGTAACACGAGTTCTTGGTATCAGGTTCATCTCATGTCTTCCGTTAGCACGACTTTGAATCATATAACTCGGTCTTGATGATGTTCAGTGTAAGTTCAGAACCATGCGTATTTTTACACTACACATGTGCAAAACATTGATATAATCACAGCGGCATCGAATATACCCAACTGTCTGTGTGAATTGTCAGACTTACCCGACGAGCAGCAAGACGAGTGCCACAACCCACAGGACATATTGGTATGGTTTGTACTTAGGAGGCTGATTAGTGTGGGGCAGCTCGCTGCGTTCCAACCAACCGAATTGCGGCCTTGCCAGCAGAACAAACCCCAAAAGGAACCCGGTCAAGAATCCACCAATATGAGCAAAGTTATCAGCATGCGGTAGTATCCCGATTGCCACGTTGATCGCGATTATGAAGAGTAGAGTTATTATGGCTGCAACCTGCAATAGCACATCAACTCTGATAAGCAAAAGAGTGTTCAGGCAGCTGGATATCTAGAGGAAAATGTATGTGTGTTCTATCTATCTCAGACCTTGTTGGAGTAAATAGTCCAGTTCATAAGTAGCTCAGAAAGCATAGATCCAAGCAGCCCAAATAAAGCTCCGGATGCACCAACAGAGATGTAGTTATTTCGGAGGAAAAGTGCAGACATCACGCTGCCACCGAAACCAGACAGTAGGTAGATAGCGCCAATGCGAACTTGCAAGCAAAAGAACTAGTGTCAGTGCACACGTTATTTAGTCATGTGCAATATATAAACATGCTGATAATCAAAAACATTCAATCTACATTGAATATTAGTAACATAATTGAAGTAAGATTTAAGCATACTGTCAACACCTCAGCAATTAAATTAGTTCAACTTGCAAAATACAAACCAGTTCCAGGGTAACTAAAATGCTATAACTTGCAGCAGATAGACACTCAGACGAGTTTTGTTGACGTGTAGAAGGACTAACAAAATATCCCCCAAATGATGATAGTCACACTGATTCAGCATTGTTAGAAGCTTACCAAACCCAAATTGCTGCTCAAGACGAATTCCAATGAACAGCAGGCTTAGCATGTTCACAACCAAATGGATCAGACCAGCATGGAGCCAGATGCAGCTAATGAGACGCCACCCCTGGTGCTGATGGACGACTTTGTTCCAGTCAAGAGCTCCCATTTTCCCCAAACTGCAAGACAGAGCAAAGCCGTTAACTCTTATCATCTTGTATGTATCCTACTGTATCTTAGTGAGATAAATATAATCTAGATTGACTCCAGAAATCAAACCAAACATGTAACTTTTTGTTGTCAACGGTTGGTAACTGAGCTGCGATCTCATGAGATAGGTACTACAACATGGCACGTTGCAATTAAAATAAGCGGGCATGCCACTACTGTCAACGAGAAAACTACTTACATGGTCTAGAAACAGCTTGGGTTGTTTTATAGCATTAGTAGTACATCACTTACCAAAAGTCAAAACAGTTCCCATAAATCCATCTACTAGATTACAATAACACAGAATCCTACGCCTGCAGCACAAAGTGGACACCTAATTACCGGCTATAATCCAGCAAAAGGTAGTAGAAAATGTCATCGCTGACTGTCTCAGAAAGCTATTTTTGGTACAAACAACAAAGAAGAGAAAGCTTAAGCTGTCTGCGTTGTGTAGCGGTGGAAGCTACTGTATGGACGAAGTGCAGGGTAAACTAAACAGTGGAGCGCATTGAACAATGGAATCATATCGAATTGTGCACGTTCAGATCATTTCAAGCCATTGAGGAGAGAGAGAGAGAGAGAGAGAGAGAGAGAGAGATCTGAACTGTCGTCACCACATGACAGAAGAATCCCCTGTCTCCCGAACTTCCAGAAGAGGAAAACGCATCTGAATTCAGAAGCGAAAGTTCAGAGAACATTTCTAATTTCCTCTGGCCAGTAACACTTGCTCCAGAGTTCAGAGCTACAGAATTGTGAGCTTAAAACAAAATCCATGTTCTGCCAACGAATCAACTAGTAACGCGGATAAAACAACCCAATCTGAAGATGAATCCCCAAATCTGTCCGCCCAATTTCACCTCGAGCACACCCAGAAAGTAGAACACCGCCCAACCCCGACCACAATTGGACGACGCAGAAGGGAGAAGGGAGAAACAGGGAGAGAGGGGGAAGCCGAGACGTACGTGGTGGAGGAGGGCCCGAGGAGCGGGTTCTCGCGGAGCGGCTGGAAGGAGAAGCGTCGGAGGAATCCCGCGACGCAGCCGCCGCCGAGCGCGCTGCCGTGCCTGGGGCAGTCGTTGACCCACATCTCGACGACGAAGACGGCGACACAGGCGACGATGACGGTGGGCACGAGCCAGGGCCACCACTTGCGGTCCCCGGCCGACTCGTACCCGCCGAACCCTCCCCCCGCCGCCGCCGCCGCCGCCGCCGCCCGGCCCTTCCCCTCGCCGCCCCCCTCCATGCTGCTAGTCTCACGCGCCCGTAGCTGGCTCCGGTGACGTGATGTGATGCGCAAGCCGAGGGTGGAAGGATGGGAAATGAAGGAGGAGGCTGGCTGGAGTCAAGTGGCGCTTGCTCTCTCGCTCTCTCTCGGGGTAGTAGCTTGGAAGCGAGGGGACGGGGACAGGGAACGAAATGATGCGCGGGGCCGGGGGAAGCGGACAGCGACGGTGGGTGGGTGGGGACCTGTGGCACGCTGGCGCGCGGGGCCCCGTGGGCGCCGGGGGCCACCGCGCGGTGAGGCGTTGCTGTCCGTCCGTCCGTCCCCGGGTGTGTGAGTGTGTGAGTGGTGTTTCGGTTCGCGTGGTGAAGTAGTACTAGTGGTTGTAACCGATCCGCGTGAGGGAGAAGGGAGCGCGGGAGACGTGCTGAGAGGATCAGGCGGCGGCGCGAAGCGCGTGGACGTGGAGCCGGAGTGGAGCTGGCGCGGCGACGTCACGCGGTGCCGTGGACCGTGGTGGCGGGTTGCCGTTGGGCCAGGTGCCGCGCGTGCGTGTGGGACGCGCCGGTCGCCACGTGACCGGGCGCCGACGTGGAGCGCGTACGTTGCCTGCCACTAGCTTCGCGACGGGTCGCTCCGGTTCCGGTCTTGGTCTCGTACTCCCTCCGTTTCTTTTTACTCCGCGTATAAGTTTTGGTCAAGGTCAAACTACACAAAGTTTGACCAAATTTATATTAAAAAGTATGATCATCTACAATACTTAAACTATATAATATGAAAATACATTTCATGGTGCATCTGAAAATCTTGATTTCATATTGTGAATAATGATATTTTTTAATATAAAGTTAGTCAAACTATGTAAAATTTGACTTTGAGCAAACCTTATATGCAGACTAAAAAGAAACGGAGGGACTACATTGCCCCAAAGGCACAGCCGTGCTCCGACCGCGCAGTAAATGAAACTTTTCTGGAGGCTCCTTCCTTCTTGCAGTACAACTAGTACTACGTTGCATGCATTCATTTCATGCGCGTGTACGTACCATCGGTCTTGATCCGGCCGGAGTTTAAACTGGCCTCGCTGTAGCGTCGCCATGTCCGCCGTGCCAGCCCGGCCGGTCCCGGCCCAAGCACCCGTCCAACTGTACGTACCAACACCGACCGACTCGTCCCTTTCTTCCGCCTCGCCGTCCGTCCGTCCGGTACGAGGCGAGGCGAGCGTACGATTGACCATGTCTTCAGACATTATTAACAGGAAAAAAACGTACTACTGTTCGACGCACTATAACTGTCTGTTATTATCGCCAGCCGGCGAGAAAGGGACGTCTGCTGACGTCCAAACAGTGTTATTATTGCTTCCTTTAACAAGAAATCAGTGTTATTATTGCTTCCTTTAACAAGAATTGACGTCCAAACAGTGTCACTGTCTCGCTCCCGGTCAGTGTGGGTCTCAGCTTCAGCTCACGGCGGGTGCAGCTCCGGACAGGGTGAATGTTTGGTTGATGGCTTTGAAGGCTGCGAGATGACGATGTCTCCGTGACCGGAGAGAGCAGCTGTCCGGCGGGCCCCGTTCATCTATTGCCACTCAATTATGGCCGGAGAGAAAAGGATTATGCCTAATCCATATGATTACATTTTGGTTCGCCTGTTTGGGAAAGAGCCATCTACACAGCATTTCTCAGCTTTGCGATGCACAGACGAGCATGGCAGTTTCTCATGGCTTGATGATGTGGGCAGTCAGTGTGGGTGCTACTTTTTCGATCTCAACAAGATGGATAACAGATCTCCCCGAAATACGTTTTATGATCCTTTCTCATCGAACGTTTTGCTTCGCTAGCAGAAGGATCACCCAACAAACGTTTCTGCCTCTTTTTTTCTTTAGTTGAACAGCCGGCGCACCCTATCCTGAGAGAGAAAATCAGCCCATGTGTCTTCGGGGTAAAAATGCCATCAAAACAGAAGTGCCATATGAACACAAAAATAAAAGATAAAAATGCTATGATAAAAAAGTGGCATCTAATAAAAAACCAAAAATGCCATCTCTTAAATAAAAAATGCCATCTCTTAAAAATAAAAAATGCCATCTCTTACATAAAAAATGCCATCTCTTAACAATAAAAATGCTGTCTCTTAATATGAAAAATGCCACTCTTAACAATAAAAAAAATGATATCTCTTAATATGAAAAATGCCACCTCTTAATATAAAAATGCCATCTCTTAATAAACAAAAATGCCATATCTTAATATTAAAATGACATCTCTTAATGAACAAAAAATGTCATCTCTTAATAATAAAATATAAAAATGCCATCTCTTAATATAAAAATGCCATCTCTTAATATAAAAATGCCATCATGGTTAAACATTCATGTTAATTTTTTTCAAGAAAAATGTCGTCATGGTTAAACTGCCATGTAACATATTTCGCAAAAAATGTTAAAATTGTCGTGGCAAATTTTATAGAATAAAATGCCATGTAGCAAAAAAAAGGGCTAGGGATTCAAACCAATGTCTACCATGAGCAAAACTTGCAATGTTGCCAGTACAGCGCATAGGGTTGATTTGAGAAGTAAAGTGTTCAATGGGTTTTATGGTACAACAAACTAGTCCAAAATCCGGCATGCCAACAGCCCTGCTATGAGATCCGTGCAGCCATGTCAGACGGTAGGAGGGGGGCTCGCCCGCATCAGCCTCCTTGCTTACGGTCGCCAGGTATAATTTCAGTTATGTTTTGTTTTCTCCGATGTACCTGCTCTTCTCAAATGAGTTGAGGTTGTAGGTGAAGCGTATTTTGCGCATATATATTGCAAGTGCACTATTTTTTTATAGAGAAACACTGCTAATTAGACACCATATGTGGGAAGCATTATTTCAGAATGTAATAGCATTAGGGAAATGTTCATCATATACCAACCTAAGTTCACCTCTTCCATATTTTCAGCAAATATCCAGAAATGCTCCGGTCAAATTTTTCATGAAATGTACCGGGTGCAATGGCTTGTAAAAACACAACATCAACAAGGTGGCATGCCAATGTTGACATCCCTGAAATGAAGGCTACATTGGAAGGCATCGTCCACACTTCAGATCATTCCGGAAAGGAGTTTAAAACTTGGAACATTGTTCACTTTAGATTTATTTGTTCTTAGTTTTAACTTAGCTTTGAGTATCCGTTGATCATTTGTGGCACGCTGAAACTCTGCAGGGTGATATGTATGCCTTATCAGATCGAGCTACAACTACGAAGTGGAAATCAGGGCAAATGGAAGGAACTGAGGCAACTATTAGAAGTCTCGCTGGGTTAGATCCTACTAATACTATGGTGAATTGGTGATGCAACAAAGTTGCAAAAAGTATCTTCTAGCCATGCATGCTTTTGACTACAACTGATTGATACTTTTATATCATTGCAGAATCAATACCACGAGTACTCACTCTGTTCCTAAATATAAGCCTTTTTAGGGATTTCAATACGTACTACATTCGTATGTATATAGTTCATATTGGAATCTCTAAAATATTGCTATGTATGTAGTTCATATTGGAATCTCTAAAATGGCAAGTATTTAGAAACGGAGGGAGTATAAGTGAAGGACAAAAAATCCTATCTCCCCATACCTATTCTTGATTGCAGCAGAGGGCCTTTCGTGCCTTTTAAAATCAATTGATGTGCCATCCAATATAGGTGGAATACAGGTGGCAGCTTCTGCACCACTAGTTAACCATTTATTATTCCCTGATGACAACCTGCTATTTTTCAAGGCTAGTGCAGATGGGGCGAATGAGGTAAACCAATTGTTGAACACATATTGTCAAGCTTCAGGACAAAGGATTAACCATGAGAAATCATCAATATTTTTTAGCAAAAAATGCCCCAATGTAGTCAGACAAGAGGTGAAAGCTATTTTGCAGGTTCCAAATGAAACTTTAAGTGCCAGATACCTAGGTATGCCATCGGATGTGGGAGCTTCAAAAAATGGCGCTTTTAAGTACTTGAAGGATTACTTGTGGAGTAAGGTACAGGGATGGATTGAGAAAACTTTGTCTTCAGCGGGTAAGGAGGGCTTGGTGAAATCAGTAGCTCAGGCCGTACCATTTTTTTCTATGTCATGCTTCAAGTTGCCTAGGGGACTATGTGAACATCTAGATATGCTGATCAGGAAATTTTGGTGGGGTAGTAAAGATGGAAAACGTAAACCCAGCTGGGTCTCTTGGGAGGCGATGACTCAGCCGAAGAGCATGGGGGGTTTGGGCTTTAAGGATTTTGAGTTATTCAATTTGGCCCTATTGGCAAAACAAGCATGGAGAATTCTGCATCATCCAGACTCGTTAAGTGCCCGAATTCTCAAAAGCATATATCCGGAGTCTTCAATTTTTACAGCCGGGGTGGGCAGTCACCCAAGCCAAGTATGAAGATCTATAATTGAAGGACGGGATATATTGAAGCAGTGCTTGATTCAGACAATTGGTAATGGATTGTCAACCTCTATCTGGAGTGACAATTGGATTCCCAGGAAGGAGATGATGCGGCCTTTTGGTGCCCGTACAGTGACCCCCCCTGAGCTGGTGGCTGACTTGATAGATCAAACGAGCGCAACATGGAATATAAACATGTTGGAGGAAGTGTGCTTACCTATCGATATTGCAACCATAATACAAATACCTTTATGTACCAGCAACATTCCTGATACGTGGTCGTGGTTCTTGGAGAAGAACGGAAGCTTTTCAGTGAGATATGCATACAGAATGTTGATAGACACCAAATATAGAAGAGGAGCATGGCTGGACGGAGCGACGGGCTCTTCAAGCACGGAAAGAGATGCTGACTCATGGAAGAAATTATGGAAGACTCATGTTCCTGGAAAGATCCGAATGATTCTCTGGCAGTTGGCCAAGCAGTCTATTCCTACTGAAGATGTTCGAGCTCACCGCAAAATGTCAAATTCGTCTGCTTGTGGGCCGTGCGGTGCTGCGGATTCCTGGCGCCATGCACTACTGGAATGTTCTGTGCCCCGGTGTGTTTGGGCTATGGTCGATGGAGAACTCGCTGAACACTTATGCGCCACGACGGAGCCTGACGCAAAACAATGGTTGTTTACCATGATTGACACATTATCGCATGATGCATTCATTCGCTTAACAATTACTCTCTGGGCCATTTGGTGGGCAAGGAGGAAGGCTATCCACGAGGAGATCTACCAAAGCCCGGCGGCAACACATCAGTTTATCACCAGGTTCATGCATGAGCTGGCTCTACTGCCATGTAAGGCGAAGCAATCAGCGATCTCCAGACCACGAGCGGTCAGGTCAAGGGCGCCTCCAGCAGGCTACGCCAAAATACAAGTGGATGCAGCAATCTCGAAACTGCATACAAGGGGAGCCGCGGCTGCAGTATGTCGGGACGGAGCGGGAAACTTCTTGGGTAGTTCAGCCCTGACAGTCTGTGGCATCAGCGACGTGGCGACGCTGGAAGCCTTAGCATGCAGAGAAGGGCTGGCTCTTGCAGCCGATCTAATCTACATAATATTATCATCGCTTCTGATTCCATGCAAGTCATCAGTGATATTCAGAAAGGCAACGGCGGAAGATATGGTGCTATCATCACCGAGATTAAAGCTAGATCGTCTTGTTTTTTTATGTAATTTCATGTTTGAAGGTAGAGCGGCAAATCATGACGCTGATAGATTAGCCAAGTTTGCTTATTCATTGGACCAAGGGAGGCACGTCTGGATGTCGATCCCACATGATCCTTTTTGTATCCCACAAACTGTGGTATTTGAATGAATAAATCTTAACTTCCCTAAAAAAATCAGATCGAGCTACAACTACGAAGTGGAAATCGAGGGCAAATGGAAGGAACTGAGGCAACTATTAAAAGTCTCGCTGGGTTAGATCCTACTGATACTGTGGTGAATTGATGATGCAGCAAAGTTGCAAAAAGTATCTTCCAGCCATGCATGCTTTTGACTACAGCTGATTGATACTTTTATATCATTGCAGAATCAATACCACGAGTACTCACTCCGTTCTTAAATATAAGCCTTTTTAGGGATTTCAATACGGACTACATTCGAATGTATATAGTTCATATTGGAATTCTAAAATATTGTTATGTATGTAGTTCATATTGGAATCTCTAAAATGGCAAGTATTTAGAAACGGAGATAGTATACGCGAAGGACAAAAAATATTGAAGTCGTCTCCACCAATGACTGGTGGTGTATGAGTTGAAGAGTTTGTTGGAAGACGTTGGAAGTAGACGAAAGTGGTCTACATCAATGTCCTACATGTCCTGATACAACACCATGGCCAAGGTACTCTCCTGCTACATTATGTTCTAAAACATTTTTCTTTTGTCATCAGGTATAAAATACTAATGCGTACACTAGATATACACCGAGGAACAAGCGAATCCAGTATATTTAAGAAAATGTAATCCTCCTTTTCTAAAAAAAATATACACCGAGGAACAAGCGAATCCAGTATTTGCATTCTTTGGAGCACAATGCCACATAATAACTGCGAAAAGGGTTGATTGTGTTGTTTCTCATGCGGCAGGACGGACTGGGTATACCGCCTGAGAGGAGAAATTTATCGTGACAGCAACTCCAAATGACAGATAGCTGGATGCTGATTTCTACTATTTTCAAGTGCAAGCAACAGAGCATCTGCAGAGTGAAGCACCACTGCCTCCGCTTGCAAGCAAAACAGCTGATGAAAATACACTTGTGGCTCCATCGTATCCCTAAATGCACTGTTGGAGTTAGAACAGAATAAGGCACAGAGAATTAAATTATATTCTCATACATTGCATCGGTCCAAAATTTAGTGAACTATTTTTAGACATCGGACGACATGGCCCCTTCCAAGGAAAAAGAGGAGGTCTGCAACTGATGACCTAACCGCGGATTCCAAATAAAAAAAAGGGTTAGCACAATCTAATTACAACCAGTAATGGACTACCCAAATGTTTACAATACTGACAAGATGTTACTGAATAATATGCACATCTGTTCTAAAAGAGTTGTTCCCTCCAAAAAGTGACAGATAAAAAAGAGGCCTCAGCGAGTCTGCAAGCTTGTATGCACTCTTAACCGTGAATATCCCGTTTTTCTCATAGTGCCATGCCACACGGTTGTGGCAACCAGCTCCTCAAGAGATCCGGGAGATAGAAGCATCTGGGATGTTATTTGGAAAACAAAGATCCCGGATAAGGTAAAGATTTTTGGATGGCGTGTGGCAACCAATTCTTTAGCCACCAAGCATAACGCTTTCAAGAGGACTATTGTTGTGGATGATGTCTGTGAGATATGTGGTGCGGAGCAGGAAGATGAATTTCATGCTATTATAAGATGCACTCGAAGTGCTGCGCTGAGGCATGCAATGAAGGCCTTTTGGGTTCTGCCAAGGGATTCTGAATTTAGGTACACAGGCCCAGACTGGCTGCAGATGCTCCTATATGCCAAACCTGAGGAAGTAAGAGGGAAAATCTTGCTGATCCTGTGGCAAGCGTGGAGTCTGAGGAATAATGTGATCCATGGAGATGGGAGGGATACTGTCTCAGGATCAGTACAGTACCTGCTACGACTCCATGAAGACCTGCTGGCTGCTGCAAACGACCCAATGAAAGAGGCAATTACAGACAAGCTGTCAATGTTCCCTGCCGGCCCTCGCGCACCGACACCATCAGTGCCTACTCGTTGGATTGGCCCTCCGCTAGGTACGACGAAGCTAAATATAGACGCATCTTTCCTGGCAGAGTCAGGTGATGCATGGGGAGGTGCTGTAGCAAAAGATCACACAGGGCGTGTCCTAATGTCTGTTGGCCAACGCCTGATCCAATGCAACTCTGCTGAGGAAGCGGAAGGTGCAGCTACATCTATGGGACTCAAGGAACTTGCAGGATTGTTTAACGGACAGGTGATTCTGGAGACTGATTGTGCAGGCATTGGGCGTGAGCTTCAGGTAGAGCGTGAGTGCAGGTCTGCCTGCCGTGCTGCCCTGTTGGACGCGCGGAACCAATACTGCGCCTTCTCCAACTTGGAAATCAGCATTGTCAGTCGAACGAGAAACAAGCTGGCGCACGAAATAGCTGCTGTTGCCAGGAGATTGGGCGATTTCAGAATGATTGCTGATGTCCCCGAGGACGCAAAACATGTAATGGTAGATGAGTATGTACCATCCATGGCGTGATGTACTCCATGGTTCTCAAAAAAAAAA
>NC_041389.1:509190740-509333983 GCF_002162155.2 Triticum dicoccoides
TCACGTCCATAACCATAAGGAGACAGCGCATTTCAAGTCTATCATACCCCACTGATTGAAAATGTCGCTGCCTGCTTTGTAAACACGTATCGTCCTTTTTGAACCGAGTACATTGTTCTTTTGTGCTATCTAGAACCGATGTGCTTTTGGCTGTAAGAGCAACTCTAGCAGACCCCGCATCCGGCCGACCCGCAAAACGCGTTTGCAGTTCGGGGGAAACCGCTTTTGCGGGCTGACTCGGACGGCCGCAGATGCAGACTCCCCAAACGGGCCCGTATAAAAGTATATTCGCCGAATATGCTTTTATACGGGTCGACTTTTGCGGTGTCTGTTCGGACACCGCCGCGTCGACCCGAAAACAGGAAACGCTCAATTCTCGCATTTGACATAAGTTCCCACAAATAAGTTCAAATTCAAACAAACATAACACAGTTTTACGCGTAAATAAGAGCCAAGTTCAGCACGACAAACGCAAAAGAGGGCCTTGCAAAAGTTACGGCCATGTCCGGCATCATCTTGGTCGATCTTCACTCCGCGCCAACGAGTCCATCTTGAAGTTCATCGGCACCACCGAATCCACCTCCGGCGCTTGTCCCAACTCCCGCACCGAAATCATCGACATTGCCACCATATGGAGAAGAGAAAACATCTCCGGAACTGTACCACGGACCGACCGACGCGACCATTCTCCTCTTCAAGATTTCTCTCCTTGCCATATCATGGCATGTTTTGGTGAGGTTGTCCATGTCATCGCGGTTCATTGACATGATCTTGTTCTCTTCGACGAGCAACAAGGACATGGATTTGTTTTCAGCGGTGCGTGCTCTTTTCTCCTTAATGGCAGCTTTGCGGAGCCCCTCTTCCTTGAGCAATTGCCACTTTTCTTGCTTCTCTTTTGCCTTCTTCTCGGCCAACTCTTTCTTGATCTCCAATGACTTCAACAACATCAACTCGTTTGATTGCACCATGACATCAATCTTCTCCCTCAAGCTCGATGCTTCTTCATCTCTCTTCATCTCTCTTCATCTTCTCCTTAGTCTTCTTGTCGCTACCGGGCTTGTTCAAATTTCTTGGGCCATCATCATCCTCATCTTCATCCATGTTTGTAAGCGAGCCTCTCTTCGGTGGCGATTCTTTGTCGATCAACTTCCACTTCTCGCACTTTTGGAGCAACTCCCAACAATGCTATAGTTTGAAGAATTTGCCTTCTGAAGCTTCCATGTCTTTGTATCTATGTTGGGCAATCTTGTCCTACATAATGTGAACAAAGTGATGTGATAAATTCTCATGATGTAAATATGATTATGCACAACTTGAACAAAGGCAAAACAAACTCACGTAATCGGACTCCACGGTCCCACTTGGAGGTGCATTGCGTACTTGCTCCAAGCAAGCTGCCCAACGGCTGCATATAGGCTTGATATTCTCCCAACACCCTTGAAGCGACCGAAATGTGCGCGGAGTCCTATTGGGATACTTTACCATAATGTGGAAGTATTGATCTTCGATCCTTTGTCAATATCCCTTGGCGGTTTGAGAAGTACTCGTGCATGCATCAAGAGACACCGCACTCCATGCTTGAATCAAAGCTTGATCTTCCAAAATCGTGTAGTTCTTCGATCTTTGGCTTTTCCTAGATGTTGATTGTGATTGCTTATACGCTTCTGCTTCGATCTCCGCCAATTCGTCCTCACAACCATGATCATCCACGCCGTCCTCCGTTTCATTGTAGTCGAATGTGGCGAACGAGGCTTGATCAATGTCAACGGCATTGGTGTCCAACAAGTTCACGAACTTGGAAGTTGGATTGTTTGAACCACAACTATACTGAACGATAACAAGTTATGAGATATCGCAAAAAATGGCGAAAACGAAAGGAAATCGCCATGACCGAAGACGCATACCTTCCGGCCATTTCGTCGAACACCTTGCTTGCGGGGGGAGCGACACCGTTTAACGACATCGTCGGGGCACCTCTTTCCAGGATGGAGTGAGAGGATGAAGGAGGCGGCTTGTTTGTAGCTGGAATCCTCTTCCTCTTGCCGCCCGCGGTCTTGGTGACCTTCTCCGCCGCCGGCCGAGATCGCGCAGCAGTGTTGGCGCCTGGAGTGCGAGCCTTCACGGCGGGGGCTGCCGGATTCCCGCCCTGCACGACCACGTTGCCCTGCCGCTTGCGGGCAGGCGCGGCGCTAGCTTGAGCGACGGCGGGGCCAACATGGCTGGCGGCGAGACCCGCCCGAGGGGAAGGAGCGTGCGCGACCTCGACAGTGACGAGGGGCAGCAGGGAGTCGTCCATGTTAGTGAGGGACGACCGCGGAGGATGCGCCGGAGCGTGCGGTGGCGAGGCAATGGTGGCGGCGGGTGGGGGAGCGGAAAGGCCGCGCGGAAATGTCCCTCCCGCCAAATCTCGCTGCGGGTAGGGGCTGAGCTCGGGTCGGCCTTCTAGCCCGTGAAACTAGAGGTTGGGGGAGAAGTTTTGTCGCGCCCCGCAAAAATATTTGCAGACTGGGGCGGGATGCTGGGTCTGATCGGGCAGGTTTTCCCGCCCCGACCCGCACTTTGACGGTTATTTTGCGGGCCGGGGCGGGATGCGGGGTCTGCTAGAGTTGCTCTAATAAGATCTCTCTGCTCACATGATAGCTTGGTGAATCCACTGTTTACCCATTATTTCTTTGGGTTCAGCTAGATCACCATAATATGGTTGCAAGTATCCACTATGTGCGAGAAAACTTGCCAATAAATTTGAAGTATGAAAACAAAAGCTGCCAGAGTTGCAAATGATAGTTCAACTGGTTAGAATGCATTGGCCAGCGGAAAGAAAGAAAGAAAACATGAAAATTGCGTCGCGATTCGCGTCTCGTGCGCATCCGACGGCCTGCCTCTTTCACCCGCGTTTGCTACCACTCGGCCTCTCTCTTTCGCTGGCCGCCGCCAAAACCAATCCCCAAATAACGATGCTCCGCCGCATCGCCGCCCTACGGCCGCCGCCGCCGCGCGCGGTGGCGGCGGCGCTCGTCGGAGGGGCCGACGCAGGCTACTCCTCCAAGTCCACCTCCCTCCCCCAGAAGCAGCAGCGCGTCCGCGACCACGCCTTCGACGGCATCATGGAGGTCCAGAAGCGCGTCCGCCGCTTCCTCGCGCTCCACGCGCTGCTCCTCTACGCCGCCACCCCCACCGCGCCCTCGGGCAAATTCTCCGCCGGGGGCAGCGGCGCGGTCTCCGTGCCCTTCTCCCGCCTCGGCGCCCTCTCGCGCCGCCAGCTCCGCCTCGCGCCCCTCGACGCCGGCAACTTCATGCTGCGCCACCCGCACGCCTTCCACCTCTTCCTCCACCCCGTCCACCGCATCCTCCACGCGCGCCTCACCCCGCGCGCCTCCGCCGCGCTGCGCCTCGAGGCCGACGCCATCGCCTCCTTGCGCCCCGGCGCCGTCCTCCGCCTCCGCAAGCTGCTCCTCCTCGCGCCCCCGCACCACCGCCTCCGCCTAGAGCACATCCGTCTCCTCCGCCGCGACTTCGGCCTCCCCGACGACTTCGCCGACTCCATCATCCTGTCCAATCCCGCCCTGTTCCGCCTCACGCCTGACGGGTTCGTCGAGTTTGTGCCTTCCCCTGACGACCCACCCGACCTCACCGTCGCCGCCGTCGAGCGCTCCCGGGAGCGCCACTACCGCGAGCACCGCGCTCCCGGCGCCGGCGAGGAGGACGCGCGCTTCGCGTTCCCCACCCGCTTTCCGCCGGGCTTTAAGATTGGCAAGTATTTCCGCATTGCAGTTTGGAAGTGGCAGCGCCTCCCCTACGCTTCCCCGTATGCGGACGTCTCTGGCCACGACCTGCGCTCACTTGAGGCACAACGCCGCATGGAGAAGCGTGCTGTCGCTGCTGTCCATGAGCTGCTCTCTCTCACAGTCGACAAGCGTACCACGCTAGAGCGTCTCGCGCTCTTCCGCGACGCCCTTGGTGTGCCAAAGAAGATTAAAGAGTTCTTGCTTAAGTATCAGGGGATATTCTACATATCAACAAGAGGAAACCAGGGGAAGCTGCACACTGTGTTCCTCCGGGAGGCATACTATAAAGGGGAGCTTTTAGATTCCAATGAGATACATGACGCAAGGCGGAAGCTGGAGGAGCTGCTCTTGATGAGCCGAGAGAAGGCGAATTTGGATCGTATGTTCACTAGCATGGGTCGTGGATGGGATGAGCTTGGTGGTGGTCGTCGTGGAGGAGCAGAATTGAGGGAGAAGTTTCTTGGGGATGCAGGTGGCAGAAAGAGGAAAGTTGGTGCTGGCATTGATGACGATGGTGCCGATAGTGGGGAGGACTCAGGAGTTGAATCACTCTACATCGAATGAGGAACAGAATCATACAATGACACTGAATGTCATATAGTGAAGCCTGAGTTCTGAATCTGGCATGGGAACCATATTGGAGGATTGATTTATCATGCTAGCATCTACACCATGGTGTAGTGATCTTGAGTGATAAGAGAGTGTTATATTCTGAGGTGAAAATTTGAGTGAGAGTTCTCGTCCTAAACTTGCGGACCCTATGAATTGGGGAAGTTATCACCCTCAATGCTGCCATGCATCTGCACTAGAATGGTTGATGGAATCTTCATTTGCTCAGCATTATGTGAAGGGACAAAGACACAAGCAAGAGAACTCCTTTCTGCCCCCAAGCTAATTTGATCAGTGTCATTTGACTTGTGAGTACTCTGGATCTATTTCATTCATTTCTCCCTTGGAAAACTGTTTGTGTTACGGATGGAATATCACCATAGCAACGTTCTGTCATTCAGTTCTATGTTTTGCAACATACTGTAACCAAACAGTTGATACTGTAATCGGTTAGATGACCTGCAAATAAAATCAGAAATGCTATTTTTTTCCTCTGTTGTTTGGCTTCATTCAGACTAAAAATCGAGGGGGCATTCGGGATTTCAGCCGTGGGAATGTGGGATTGGATGTGCTGCTCCATGTTTTGTGTGTTGTTTTTCTCGTGCACATGGTGGCATAGTGGAATTTTCATGCAGGCAGCTCATGCTAAGGGGGCATCAGGGTTGCCACTCATGCTGAGGGGGCGTCAGAAAACATCCCAGTGCTTTGGTGATGTTTTTGTGTTTTTTGGTCAGTGCTTGAACACATGTTTTTGCAGCAAGGGAGTTGAGAGCTATGCGTTCAGCCACTTTTTTTCCATTTTCAGTTGAGACGATAAGCAGCTTCGTTGTAGGTTATCTTGTTAGTTTTTCTTAATGTAATTCAGTGGTGATGATGTTCACTAGTATATAGTTCGGAGAAAATTATATCGGCTTAAATATCAATTTTGACAGGCCACTTATGATGTATGTTCAACAATTCAGTATTATATTTTCTCTCAAACAATTAATTTCCTATTAGTTTTCCTCTTGCGTTGTTCATTTTGTTCAGGCATCAAATTGTTGATCTGCTTCGCCTAGTCATTCTTAGTTCTAATCAATCTAGAGTATCATTGGTTGTAGTCTGTTTTAGTCAGAATTAGCCTTTTTAGTTAGTTGTAGCCATACTAGATGTGCTCTGCTTATTTCCTATCTAGTTCTAGTTCAGACCAGATGAAAAAAAAGGAATGAACAACGTTTCCATCTAGTTCTAGTTCAGACCAGATGAAAAAAGGAATGAACAATGTTTCCAGATCTCCTATTCGTAATTATACATAGTTCTGTCAGACTATATCATCTTAAATTTTGCAGTTTGTACTAGTTAGACTAGTACAGTAGAAGCTATCTTCAGTCTGGCTGACAGATAAATCCAAACTTAGGCGGAATTCTAGTCTTGTTCAGTATCTATATTTAATATATATTTTCGGTTTCTATTGCTTTTTTTGTGTGTGTGTTCATTTTTCGATATTCTGTCTCTATCTAGGGTTGTCTGGATTTGCATCACAATTCAAAACCATAATAGATAATAACTTGTCAGTATTAGTGTTATCTGACGAACTGTTCGAATGGAGGGGCACTGGGATCAATGGGGTGCACCTGTTGTCTCCGGTCAGCATGATGGCCTCCCTATGGTCTAGCTGCCTTCTCTGTTGTCGGCGGCCGGAGCTGCGCCACGTGAGATGGAAGCCCCGTAATTTTCCTTTCCCTTTCTTTTTTCCCAGTAGTTCCTGCTGACCCAGGTGGTCTTTCTATGTATGCTGGACCATGTAACTGTACTTTTCGTTCCTACCTTAATATAAATGAAAGCAGCGCTGCTGCTCTTCGTTTCAGAGAGGATGCATCATTGTTCTGTTCAGTCTTTCAGATGATATTATCTTATTTGGTATCTTTTCAATTTCTTTCTTTACTTTTTTTGGTACAAGCGTGAGCCAAGTAACTGGACAGTCCTGCATTAATCAGCCAGTCTATTTAGTTCATTGTATTTTTTCTCAGTCCCAGTATGTCAGTTTAATTCATGTATCATTTGGTTTATCTGTAAAATTTCTTTAGTCATCAGTATTTTTGTTGCTTTACTATTTTCTGAATTTCATCGTCTTATTGTTACTTCAGTACTTGAGTCTTCAGACTCATTCTTTGAAGTTCAGTTTATTGATCTTCAGTGCACATGTTTATTCATTATTTCAGTAAGTCCCTTCTCACTGTTCAGATTTTCATTTTTCAAGCCCCTACTTATCCGTCATTCATGAGTCTAGGCAGATTATTAGTTCTGTCCTTCAGTATATATGTCCTCAGTTTTCTTCAGTTTCAGATTTCTGTATTATGTCCTTAAATTTTAAAATCACTCATTCTCCAGTCTTTCAGTCTTACAGCCTTTCTCATTGTCCAGTCTTTCAGTCCTACCTTCTCATCTATCTTCAATATTCATTGAACATCAAGGCTATGCGATCAGGCCAGGTTTGGGCAAAGGTTTTTCCAGTGTTTGTTTTTTGGCGTTCTGTCGCTACCTAGGATTTTTCTTAATAAGATCACTGTGATTATAATTTTGAACGGAGTTGTATTTTTCTTAATAGTTCCCATTTCAGGCAAACCAAGATCAATGGAGATGTAATGTTCATGAGGGCTACTTGAGGAGTAGTGTTCTGCTGCACGGAAACTTTATTGAGCACCGATTTGGGGGCCATCAGACCTGTGGTGGTTGGTGTGCTGTGCCTTCTTCAAGGTTTGTTGCCCTTATGTTGTTATAATTCGTTGGTTTGCTTTTGCCTTTCCTCCGTATTTTCCTTATGACTAAGCAGTTGACTGATTTGACTCCATGTTTTTCCTTTGTGAGCAAATCCTTCGGTTATGACCAAGGTGTTTCCAGTGAGGTTTTTACAGTTCCAATTCACCGGAGTCGCAATATTTATTTTCTGTAACTGATCTCATGTTGCCCTGTATGTTTTATGATAATTCTTGATCTCTCTGAATTGCTACTGACAGTGTGTAGCTTATTAGTTATTAAGTTACATAGATCCTAAGTTTCAGTTTACATCTTGGTGATGTATTTTTACAGTTCTATAGTACCTAAGTAAGAGCTGTTATTTCTTGCATTTTCTTTTTGACTGTTTTTTAGTTGAACAAATCTTTTGTAAATGTTTGGAATTTTGCTTGGAAGTTCTGCTGTTACTTCCCTTCTTGTAGTATTTTTAGGAACACTTCTTCTAATCATCGGCAAGTTCTGGGCTGAATTATATCATTTCCCTTGCAATCATAAATTGTGTTATGTTCTGAATTTTTACTTTGTTCTCAAATAATTACTATTCGCAGTCTGTAGTGTTTACATTTCTAAAGAAAGGGAGTTATAGTTTTAGTTGTTGTAATATCACTTTATGTACTGTTGGAGTTGTTTGTATGTTAGCTTATCTCAGTCGTCATAAAGTAACCTGTGTTGCGGTTCTTATAGTTTGCCCGCAATTTTGAACTAGGCAGATTATTAGTGCTCTTATTCTTCACGTGCAATGTAAATTTCATGTAATATTTGTTGTGCAGTCAGTCCTAGCTGATTAGGGTGCTCTGTTTGTACTGACTGGCTGCCGACCTTTTTTCCTCTGATTTGTCATTTTTGCCCACTTCCAGGTAACATTTCAAGGGTATTGGGCCATGTAAAGGCAGGAGTTTTCTGCTGTCAGTATGTAAAAGTTTTTTTTTTTGAGGAAGTGGAAGTTGAGCTGCCGATATATTAAGCAGGAGTAAACAAATACAATGATTCTCTTGTTTTACAAGAGGTTGGGATTAAGGTTTCCCACACCAAACTGAAAGAAAAAGCTAATCAGGTTCTGGTGCAGGTTCATTTTCAACAATAGAGAGCCAACTGATGGATACAGTAGGTTGCAAAATGTCTTGCTTGGTGAGTTGGAAAAGGCCGTCTTCAAGAAGGGACTTGTGCTCGAAAACTATCCTGTTACGTTCCTTCCACAGGTTTCAGGTCATGTAAATTGCAGCCTGAGATGTCCCTCTGAGGCATGTTGCTGGTATGATCATTCCACCAGTCCTTGATGGACACAACTTCTGTGCATTTGCGGCCAAGGCAGGGTTGTCACACGAGTGAGCAAGCAGCTGCCAAACGGATTTGGCATAGGGGCATTTCAGAACAAGGTGCAAAGGGGAGTCCTTGGCCTGATCACAAGGGTCGCATGCACCATTATGAGGAATACCACGAGTCTCCAGATTGTCATTTGTAAGGATTCTTCCCCGAAGCCACGGCCACATGAAGAAACGGCACTTAGACTCAACTTGCGCCCACCAAAGCTTGTCAAATCGTATATTTAAGAATGATCCAATAAACTGACAGCGGTATGCGGAGGCAGTAGAGTATGCCTGAGAGGGGTTCCAGGCCCAGCGAATGGAGTCATCAACGTCAGGATGCAGGGAGACTTGGTTGAGACGCAGCCAAAGTTGTGTGAATTGCCAGAGCTCCAAGATCACTGAAATTCTGTGCAGTCCAGCCATCCAAGCTTGACTAGCAATTGCAGCTGCAACAGTGTCTGTCCAGTCGAGCCACTTCCACCGGAGACGCAGGGCTCGCCCAAAACGTCTGAGGTCCAAGACTCCCAACCCTCCAAGATTTTTATGACGACATACAGTATTCCAATTCACAAGAGCCATGCCTCCCACAGCATCAGGTTTGGCTCGCCAAAGCAAGTTTCTCCTCAGCTTGTCGACTTCTTTGATGGCCCAGTTGTCAAGCTTGAATTGTGAAATAAGGTATACCAGGTAGCCGGGAGGATCGAGTCGACCAACCTAAGGTGAGAATCACTTGAAAGCAGCTTACCACGCCATCTTTTCAGCCTGGATGCCAACTTATCCAGGGTGGGCTGGACGTCAGCACGAGTGATATTTCTTGAAGTGCAGAGGCAAACCCAAGTATTTGCTAGGAACTTGACCAACGGGAGCTTGAAAAATTTGCAGCAGCTGTTGGAGGTTAATATCTTCAAGGAAGACGCTCTTTGGCACATTGGCTTTGAGCCCGGAAGCAGATCCGAAGAGGAGCAGGATTTGCTTAGTGGTTTCAATGTCAGGCGATAATTTGGGAGACGAATAGAGCTGCGTTGTCAGCGTAAAGGCTAGCTCTGAGCTGAGGAGGCAGACGAAGGTTGGTGAGAGCTCCAACAGAACAGGCCTTTGCAAATAACCAGTGTAGAGCTGCAATTGCAATTATGAATAGCATCGGGGAGAGTGGGTCTCCCTGTCTTAGTCCCCTTTTTTGGTGGAAGTGCAGACCCAGTTCTCCGATGACCAAAATCCTTGAGGAGGCAGACGACCAGAGCAGAGCAATTAGATCACACCAGCTCTGACCAAAACCCAGCCTAGACATAAGTTCAAGCAAGTAACTCCAGCGCACATTATCAAAAGGTCCTACAATATCCAATTTGAGCAGCAATGCCGGGTCCTTATTCTTCTGCAGCTTTCGAAAAGCATTCCTGACATAAAGAAAATTGTCTTGGATCAAATGATTCTTGATGAAAGCACTCTGCGGAGAGGGGATGATCTGATGCAGAAAGGGAGCCAGCCTGTTGGACAGCAGTTTACAAAGGATCTTTGCAATAGAATGCATCAGACTGATCGGCCGTAAGTCCTTGACTCTAGTAGCATCAGTAGACTTGGGTATTAGGGTTATGTGGGCAGAGTTCAGCATGAACCACCTCTTCCCTCTGAGGGAGAACAATTGGTTGAAAGTACAGATGAGATCCTCTTTGATCAAACTCCAACAGTGCTTAAGGAAGTCAGCCGTGAACCCATCAGGGCCTGGTGCTTTACCAGAAGGGAGATCAAAAACTGCAGCCTTGATTTCTTCCTCGGAGAAAGGCACATCAAAAGCATATAGATCGTGCCGCTGGACCTCAGGGTAGTCCCAGACTCCCAGTTAATGTTGCAGCTTCTGGTGGCAGAGGAGCCAATAGATGCAGTAAAATGTTTGAGCAGCTCGCTCTGTTTATGAGCTTGAAGGGTGACCTGACCAGCATCAGTATCGAGCAGAGGAATGAAGTTTCTGCGCCGTCTTCCATTGTCCTTAATGTGAAAAAGCTTGGATTTGGCATCACTGGTGCACAGCCACTGGATACGGGGCTGCTGCCAGATGCGCACCCGCTGCACAGCAGCCAGCCCAAGCAGTTTAGCCTGAAGAAAAACTGAGACCCAACTCGGCAATGGTGAGATGCTGTCCTGTGCATGGTCCAGTGCCAAAATAACCTGCTCAGCCACAAGTGACAGAAGAGAAATATTCCTAATTTTGCTTCTACTCCAGCAAGTCTTGTCAGCTTGAAGTTAAGCCTCCACATCCCATCCCCATGGGGTACAGGTAACTTTCCAAGATTCGACTGACCAGATCAGAGAAGTCCAAACCTGCTGTGTTTATTTCTGCGGGCCTGTTTAGATGTAACTTGGTTGTTTAGAGGTACAACTGTCGGGTTTCAATTGGTTGTAAAATCTGGATGAAGCTGACTTCATTTTCAGTGAAATGAGAAATATACATTCCCAATAAATGCTGTCATTTGCATCCCTTTTTAGTATAGGCAGTCAAAGATTTTTTTTAAATTTAAATAAATGAAGAAAATGCACTATCTTGTGCATCAAACGAAGGCCAAGGTGTTTTCCCACAATTGAACACCAGTTTAAATAATACTCCCTCACTTTGTTAATAGATGATGTTTTGGACTGGAGCAGTGGGCACAGTATGCAATATGTAACTTTGACTGTTAATTTCATTACAGAAATGTTAAGATAAACTATAAACTTATCATATTACGAAAGTATTTTTCATGAGAATTTCTATTATATTTATAGCATTATCACCTGACCAATCTGAATATATGTTAGCAATATTCAAGATTCCAGCAGTCTGATTGCACAGTTTCTAGGACATCATCTATTTACAAACGGAAGCAATAGCTTATATGAACTATTTGTTGTAACATGGAAATCACTCCCTGCAATAATTTGGTGCCTTCCATGTATGACTTTTGACTGAGCGATTTGAGGTAACGTTGATCTTAGGGAAAAGTAAGATTAGCTAGAAATAATCCTAGGGATGTCAACCGGGTCCCATTTAATCCCGTTTAAAGTCCACTTATGATATGATAGTTCAAATAGGTTTTTTGTTTGTTTGAGGAAAATGAACTATCAAGCTAGCAAAAACTAACTAAACGGGATTGTGGACGCCATTTATTTGCCACTTACATCCCTAATATAATCCTTGTAAATTTAAAATATCCATTTAATAAGGGTCTAGTGCTTGACTCTTTGGATCCTTTCATGTGTGTACTTATGTCCTGTCTGTGTGTCAGGGATTGGGCTGTTAGTTTAGGCCTTAATTGTTATCCAAGATACTGAGGTTCTGCAAGGTTTATCTGACTAACATTCTTTAACTATCTAGCACTCATGCTGTTTGTTTTAAGTCCGGAGGGATAGCTGACTCTAGAATAGAACCTACAACCCATGCGACCGTGGAATTGTAGTAGTTTAGCATCATACCTGACCTATTGCTACATAATCCTGAGCAGTTCTAACTCTAGTATTAGATTCACTGAGAGGACGAATACTGCTTTGGGTGATTAATTGGCCATTAGCTACTTATGCCAGATGTTTTTTATTCTTTCTGTCAAATCAGCCAATTCAGGATACCATTAGTTACATATGCAATGATAATTCGACTGTAGTTTGTAGCTTCGGGCTTGTCAGAAAGCAGAAACTGGCTGCTGTAGGAGTAGGGCAGCAGGATTGTTTCTGTTAAATTGCACTCTGCGACTGCAGAGCAACTATATCAGCTTAACCGATCTTTCAGAACATTTCTCTCAAGTTCTGAATATCTACAGTCCATGGACTAACAAAAATGATTGATTTACTTTCCTGTTCAGAAAGAGCGCAAAATAGCAAATGTGCATATGTGTATGTGGCATTACTGCTCTCTGGTCTCCATGTCGATGCAATGAGCCAAGGTTGTGCATGTTAAAAGAACAACAGACAGTGCAAAAGGCACTGTTGAAAATACGAAACAACTATATACCATGATGAGTTCTTCTTTCAGTCTAGAACAGAATGATGAAGGTTCTTGTAGCGCTGTAGTCGGCCCATGGCAGCTGGGCTGATATGTCTTCTGTTGTCACTGTCCTGCCTGTGCACCCTGAACAAGTGAACATGCTAAACTGACCCTGTGTAGGAGGATCTATTCATCTGTATATCTGTTGAAGGCTCTGAAGTGCAACTTATAAATTATTGCAAAGCCACTAGTTGGTGCATGATGTCATCCACTATTTGCAGATTATATGTCAACTATTTACTGCCGCCCCACAGATGTTTTAATTTAGTAAATGATGGCGTACGTTTTTTGGAATTTTGTTTGTGTTGTTGACAGGGTCTGTTTTCAAAGTTCTTGTACTGCTTTTTTTTAAGCATGGAACATGTCCCAATTCGATGCAGTTTGATCCAAGTTCTGAACTGACTTCCTGTCAGCTTGCCACTCGAGATTGTCAGCCCTTCCAAATAGTAAGTGTTTGATCCTCTAGTAGTAATAATAATATTGTCTTGCATATGTTACCAGAGAGTGTTTGTCAGTTTTCATTTGGCCTTCTCGTGCGATGGTATTTACTATGCTTGCATTTGCTATGTGCTTGTTAACCTAGATACTTTAATAAGTGGTGGTTCTGTTAGGTTTATTTGAATAATATCATTTAACTATCTCCCGGTCATGCTGTTTGTTCCAAGTCTGAAGGGATAGCTGACCCAAGAATAGGACCTGCAACCCATGCAACCAGGAATTGTAGTATAGCATCTTACCTGACCTGCGGTTCCAAGTCTGAAGGGATAGCTGACCCAAGAATAGGACCTGCAACCCATGCAACCAGGAATTGTAGTATAGCATCTTACCTGACCTGCGGCTACATAATCCTGAGCAGTTCTAACCTTAGTATGAGATTCACCGAGAGGAAGAATATTGCTTTTTGGTGATTTATTGGTCATATGTCAGATGCCTTTTTTCTTTCTGTATAATCAACCACCCTATACCATTAGTTACATATGCAATGATAATTGAACTGTAGTTTGTAGCTCCAGGCTTGTCAAAAGGCAGAAATTGGCTGCTGTGGGAGTGTTTCTGTTGAGTTGCAGTCTATGACTGGTGAGCAACCATACCAGCCTAATCACCTTAACTGATCTTTCAGGACATTGCCTCAAGTTCTGACATCCACAGTCCTCGGACTAACGAAAATGATTGTTTTATTTTCCTGTTCAGAAAGAGTGCAAAATAGCAATTGTGCATATGTGTATGGGACATTACTGCTCTCTGGCCTCCATGTCGATGCAATGAGCCAGGTTGTACATGTTAAAAGAGCAATCAACAAACAGTATAAAAGGCACTGTTGAAAATACAGAACAATTATATACCACGACTTCTTCTTTCAGTCTAGAACGGATGATGAAGGTTCTTGTAGCGCTTAGTCGGCCTTATTCGGCCATGGCAGATGGATGGTCTTGTGCTGTCACTGTCGTGCATGTGCACTATATGCTGAGCAGACGAACGTGCTGAACTTAACTGACCCTGTCTAGGTTCTGTTCCTCTGAATGTCAGTTGAAGGCTCTGAAATGCAATTTACAAATTATTGCAGATCCACTACTTGGTACTCGATATCATCTACAGTTACAATACTGACATTGTCTGCAAAAGATGCTGCCAGCTTTTGGTTACTCTGTGCTGCCCTGCAGATGTTTTAACTTCCTAAATAATGGCTGTTCACTTTTGGATTTTTTGTATTGTTGACCGGGTCTACTTTCAAAGTTTTGCACCAGCACCACTGTTTGAGCATGGAACAGGTCCCGATTTTATACGGGTTGATCCGAGTTCTGAAGTCTGAACTGACTTGCTGTCAGCTTGCCACTTGAGACTGTCAGCACTTCCCTCCAAATAGCGAGTGCTTGATCCTCTAGTAGTGATAATAATACTGTCTTGCATGTATCACCAGAGAGTGCTTTGTCAGCTTTCACTTGGCCTTCTCGTGTGATGGAGCTTATTAATTCTGCTTGTGTTCGCCATCTACTCTTCTGTCTTTTTTTTTTCTTTCTGAAAATCTGTTTGTTTGCTAGTGTTGTTAGATGCTTTGCAGTTAATGATCTGTTTCGCTATGGCAGGCAGCATGGGGTTCAAGCACACCACATTGTACATCAATCAAGCTCAAACCACATTTATGATGTGAAAGTGCCGCAGAAGACTGAAATGTGCAAGATGGGTGCTATCCAACTGACATACAGAGGTCAGTCTCGACCAGTCCAGATCCTTGACAATTAAGCATTTATACCAACTTTTCCAACTTTGCTTTCAGTTCTGGACTCATTTGCCCTCTATTTCCCCTTCAGTCCGTTCTGTCTTTACTTCTTTGGGGGAAAGCACTAGAATTAGCTTCACTTTGACGTGCCAAAGTCGTATATATACCCTGGTATCTAATTGGTTTCTTCTAAAACATCATGCCGTGTCTTGTTGTCTGGAGTTGAGCTAACTGTTCTTCCTGAATGGTCCACAGCAAGGAGGGGTGTGATATGCTTTACACTGCATATTTGATCGATCTGGAGATAATCTCAATGAATGCTGCCTGCATTAGCTTGATTTTCTTGGCCTACAGGTTGGTGGCACTGCAAAAGCTTCCGATTTCTGATTAATAAAGTGTGCTAATTTGCGGTTAAGGGTGTCGCGTTAGGCAGGTCTGTCTGGTACGAAAGAGATTAATTGCCATTGCTATCAAGCCTTTCCAATTAGGTGGGTTGGGTTGATCCAGGGCCGTGTTTGGTTCAGGCAAATCCATCATTGGAGGCTATTAATTGACATTAGGGGTGTATCACTAAACCCCCTGACTGTTACGGCTCATCTCACCTTTGCTGGGTTTTGTCTGTTCAGTTGTGAAATGAATGCAAATTCTTCTGATGCGCAGGCCTTGATCTGTGGGAAAGTGAAGGAGGCCAACTCTGTAAGACTAGCCACAATGGAGAGTAACATACACTAGTAACATACACTCATCCTTAGACTATGTTACTACCTCAATAGTGGGTAGTAACATAAGTGTGGTAACATGCAAAGCTTCATTTATTAGGTTATAGACTCATATTGCATTGGGACATGTGATGTTACAGTAACTAGCTAAGTTACTAGTACTACATCTCTCCTCATTAACTCACTGCCACATAAGCAAATTTGCTGAGTTGGACTCAATGTTACTACCAAAGTTACTCCCACTGTGGCTAGTTTGCTCCAATGTCGGTCAATCTTGAAGAATGTGACATCGAATGCACCACGCCACGGCTAAATGGCGTTATTGCGGTGCTCGGAAATCTTTGTTCGACTCAGGTCTCCTGCAAATGTCATCGGTGTTAGGTTCCGAAGTTGCCGGCGACAGACCGTTGGGTCTGCTGCATCTTAGAGCATCTCCATTCGTTCGGCCCCCAGCGTATAGGCCGGCGCATTTTCGGGCGTTCACCCGAGACGATTTTTAGGCCTTGGGGGCGACCAAGGCACCAGCCACGCCCCCAGGTGCCGCCCCCAGGACCCAGCCACGCGCCTCATATTTAAACTTGATCGTTCCCGCTTCAAAAAAACCCCACAATCCAGCGATCAGCGCAATAGTTCGGCGATCATTACCGTGCCACAGTTCGGCGATCAAATGAAAAGTTCGGCGCACAAAAAGAAAGGAGGCGATCAAATGAAAAGTTCGGTGCACAAAAAGAAAGGACACGCAAGGAATGCATCAAACGTCGGGGTCGGCCTCCGGCGTCGTCGTCGGCATGCGCGGGCTGGGAGGAGTCGGCGCAGCTTCTGGACTGGTCGACGCGGCTTCTGTGCTGCTGGGCGTCGCGAAGGCATCATCACTCGGGCTGGGCTGTGGCGTCGGCATAGCCCGGCGACGGCGTGCAGCTCCATGGTTGTGGTGACGACGAGAAGCCGGCCGGAGATCTGACGCTTTGCTGGCTCCAGGCCGCGTGCGGGCCGTGACCGCCGGGTGGATTCATCATCCCCACGCGAGCCGCCTTGGCTTGTTCGGCCGAGCGCTCCGCTGCCGCCGCGGCCGCGAGCGCCGCCCTCTCCCGGCCTTCTTGGCCTTATTGCGCCTATCGGCAGTGACGGCCTCCTGGCGCTGCACTTTCGCCTTCCAGTCGGCGTTGGTCATGTCCAGGGGCTTGGACGGCGGCGCCCTCTGCTTCCTCTGCTTCGGCTAGGCTGCGGCGGCTGTGGTATCTGTCACGGCGCGGGGGAACACGTACTTCTTCGGCAGCATGGCGACCGGCTTGGAAGGGAGGAGGCGGAGTTTGGCGGGAGGAATTGAGAATGAGAGGGAAGCCGGGGGGGAGGGGGGAAGCGGGAGGAAACGGCAGGAAAAGGGCCTCCTCTCACCGACAGAGCGGCCCCACGCCCCTTTTCGCTTCTGCTGGCGCTCCCAGGCGACACCCGGGCGCTTCGGTTCGGCTCGGGATCGCCGACTCTGAATTTGGCCTAAACCGGCGCTAAATGAGGTCCTGGGGACACGACTGAGCCAATTTCCGGCCACCGGCGCTAAAAAATTGTCTGAGAGGGGCCTGTTGGGGTCGCGGATGGAGATGCTCTTACACCGGACTATATCACCGTGTTTTTCTCGGAGAAGAATGGAGATATCTTCTCTATATATAGTATAAAACGGACGGTAGCGCCGGCTGGTCCCAGGTCTTGAACCTCTTGGCCCATAGCCGTCAAGATCAAGCCGTGAGGTGGTTCACCGGACACAAGTATATTCCATAGATCCCCTAAAAAAAAGAGAGTATATTCGAAAATCTTCCTTGGAAGCCTAGATGCTGTCTGCTCCAAAGATCAACTGTCTCGTCTCAGTCAGCTCGTCCTTGTGGCTAAGTGCTGCATCAACAATGCCTGACCAGTAGCCCCCTGGCTTCTGATGCATTCACGAAACAGCTTTACTGTAACTGGCAAGTGCACGGAAAAAAGATCCAGGAAAAGGCAGATGAAGGTTGTCATTGAAGTTTCCATACGTTTTGTGATTTTGGAGATAATTCATGTTCTTTATAGACCTGGCCATTACGTTCAGCTACATATAAAGGAAAATTTAATAAACTATTCTCATTACTATGAGGAATAATAAGGTGGAGACAGCCGGCTCCGATTTGGATTGCCCAGCCACCGCTTTGGTTTGGCAAATGGCAATACGTAGTACACAAAGTCAGAATAACAATGCCCAAGGTTTTGGGTTCATCCAAAGTTTTAGAGATCTATTGGCGGTATGTTATGTTGCACGTGCAAGTGTGACGAGGTACCAGTTTTTTCTCAAGTCAATAATGCATTGATGTTATTAATGACGTAGGTTCCTAGTTTTCAAGGCATTGGTGCGGAATTTATCTCTTTTGATCATGCTAAAACTTCAAGATAAGTGATTTTTTTTAGAATTGATTGGTGTGGCTCCAGGATCGAAGATATTGTTGCAATTAAATTTAGAAATAGCAGCTCTTGGTGGCTTGGTGTACCTGTATTTTCTCTCTGAAAATTCTCTAAAACAAGCATTGCAATTTGATTTTGGCCTTGGGACATGTAGTAGTAGTAATGTTTGAGGGTTGCATGCTTCGGTGCTAAATTTGCATCAGCGGTTGACGTTTCTTGAGTGATTATAACTTGTGGAATATGTTGTCTCAAACTATGGAATATGAGATCTGCGTTTAGGAGCAGCCAAGGTGGTTTCTTTTTGTTGTACACTCCAGTTTGATTCTTGTGTGCATCACACTGGTTCATAGTCTGGAACATTCAACCTGCTTGCTCTATGTTTGTTCGATGTCCAGGGGCCCAATTACAGTAAAGTTGTGGATACAACACCTATTTCAGAACACAACAACACAATTAGGGCTGGACCAAAATCTCGTAGCTCGCGAGCTTAATGAATAGTCGAAAGCTCGGCTCGTTCGGCCAACTCTAACGCGACGACCCATTTTGTCTGGCCGCGTCTGTTTGGGTCGAAGTTGACAGAAAACGCGGCCTGACGCGCCAACACAAACAGACGGTTGTCTGTTTTTCTGTGCGCCGTGACCCATTTATGACCCAAATTTGGGCCTGGTTTGCAACCCCCATCCTTGTCCTCCCCTTGCCCCCCTCATCGGTAGCGCAACGACCTTTCTTTCTCCTCCCACTCCACACTTGATCTCCCACCTCACTGCCACCACCTAGTTCCGGTTGTGACGACACAACCCAGGCACGGCCGCCGCATCCACCGACTTCCCGCCGCACCAACCGAGACACGACAGTCGGCGTCTATGACCGTTCAACGTCGTCGTCGTAGCATGGGAAGGGACGCGTGCCAAGGGTCGCCGGCACAGGCCTCGCCTACACCAGAGGGCGTGGATGTTGACATGCCTGCTGCCCTTCACCGGCGGTACCTTCACCATGCCTGACTTTGTTCCCGCCTGCAAGGTGTTCAACCTTTTGCCCACAAGGTACCATGGCCGACAACAATGATGAGTTTTTTTTCCAACAATGTCATATGTTCGTCGGACGATTCATCGTCTGACAATGAGGACTTTGTGGTTTCTACTATGGTCATCAATGATCACATTTCTAGGATGTGACCAATCTTTAGGGGATCGATCCCGGGCCATGCTCCGCCCTTGAATCGTAATAGGGAGAGCGACCATGGCCTAATGTATAGTGATTATTTCCGGTGCACGTCCCCACTCTACAATGCCAAGCTTTTCTAGCGACGACGCTTCTGGATGGCTAGACATGTGTTGAACCATATTCGGGTGGGAATGATGGACTATGATGATTACTTTAGATGCAAGAATGATGCCCTCGGAAGGGTTGGCTTATCCTCTTATCAGAAATGCACTGCATCTATCTGGATGCTTGCTTACAGAATTCTCGGTGATCTTGTGGATGAGTATGCTCGGATGAGTGAGTCCACACGCCTTCAATCGTTGTATAGGTTCTTCAAAGCCATGGTTGCAATGTTTGGCCCGGAGTACTTGGGAGAACCAAATGCTGCAGATACAACCCGGTTGTTGGCCATCAATGAATCTAGAGGCTTTTCCAGGAATGCTTGGTAGCATAGATTGTATACACTGGAAGTGAAAGAACTGTCCATTTGCTTGGCGGGGCAGTATAAGGGCATGTTAAAGCTTGCACGATCATACTTGAAGTTGTGGCATCACAAGACCTTTGGATTTGGCACTCTTTCTTTGGCATTGCAGGTTCTCACAATGACATCAACGTGCTTCAGTGGTCTCTGGTGTTCGCACGGTTTGTAGAAGGAAACTGCCCATAGGTCAACTTTGAGGTCAAATGCCACCACTATAACAAGGGATACTACCTAGCTGATGGTATCTATCCTCAGTTGTCAACTCTTGTGAAGATAATCTCCAGGCTGGTAGGAGAGAAGCGAGTTAGGTTTGCCCAAGCATAAGAGAGTGCTAAGGTGAATGTGAAGCGTGCTTTCGGTGTGCTTCAATCTCGACGGGCTATTGTTTGGTACCCTACCAGAACATGGAGCCAACGCAAGATGTGGAATGTGATGACTGCTTGTGTGATCATTACAACATGATCGTAAAGGATGAGCGTGATGACAACATCTATGACCAAGGGTTTGATTACCAAGGTTGAAAGGATGTGGATGTCACCTAGAGAGAGAGGGGGGGGGGGAATAGGCGGTTTAAAAACAATTACAATTTAGGCTTGAACACATGCAGAATAAAACCAGAGTTTAATTTGTTAAGCTCAAAACCTAAATATACTAGGCTCAACTATGTGCACGAACAACTTATACTAAGAAAGATAAACAACTAAGTGATAGCGAGATATATGACTTCAAGCGTGAAGGCTATCACAAAGTAAGTGCATAAGTAAATAGCTCGGGTAAGAGATAACCGAGACACGCGAAGACGATGATGTATCCTTAAGTTCACACCCTTGTAGATGCTAATCTCCGTAAGAGCGGTGTGGAGGCACAATGCTCCCCAAAATGCACTACGGTCACTGTATTATCCTCACGCCCTCGCACAATGCAAGGTGCCGTGATTCCACTAATGAACCCTTGAGGGCGGTCACCGAACCCGTAAAAATGGCAACCCTTGGCGATGGTCACCAAACACGTACAAATTGCTTGGGGCAATCTCCACAACTTAATTGGAGACCTCGAGATTTGTTCGTAGCTTTACACCACAATGATTGAGCTCTGTGACTCCATCAACCGTCTAGGGCGCCCAAGCACCCAAGAGGCACAAGCTCCAGGGTGCCCAAACACCCAAGAGTAATAAGTTTCTCAACTTTCACTTCCACGTGTCACCGTGAACCAATGCAACTAATGCAGTGGCAAGAACACACGAAGTGCTCAAGTCCCACACTCTCAAATCCCACCAAAGCAACAAAAGCTATGGAGGATATGAGAGGAAGAACAAGGAGAATACAAAAGAACTCCAATATCCAGATCCACAAGGCCCCCCTCACTAAGAGGATAGATGGATTGGTGGAGAATGTAGATCTAGATCTCATCTCTCTCTTATATAGTGGGAAGAGAAATCCAACTGTTATATTTTGGAATTGCGTTAAGCAGTACTACCACTCGGGGGAGCGATACTGCCGCTAAGTACATGACAGTCGCCGAGACCCACTGAGGACCAGCGCGAAACTAGCGTGGTTGTACTACCGGAGCGGTCATACCGCCTTAGATAAGCAGTACTACCGCAAATTAGCCGATGGGTAAGACAGACTTCCACGGTATTGATGGAAATATGCCCTAGAGGCAATAATAAAATGGTTTTTATCATATTTCCCGTTCATGATAAAATTTTATTATTCATGATAGAATTGTATTGATTGGAAACTTAAATACATGTGTGAATACATAAAAGTACACCTTGTCCCTAGTATGACTCTACTAGACTAGCTCGTTGATCAAAGATGGTTAAGGTTTCCTAACCATAGACATGAGTTGTCATTTGATCACGGGATCACATCAGTAGGAGAATGATGTGATGGACTAGGCCCAACCGTAAGCTTAGCATCAGATTGTTTAAGATATTTGCTATAGATTTCTTCATGTCAAGTATCTGTTCCTTCGTCCATGAGATCATGCAACTCCCGGATACCAGAGGAATACCTTGTTGATGACCCACAAGTGTAGGGGATCTATTGTAGTCCTTTTGATAAGTAAGAGTGTCGAACCCAACGAGGAGCAGAAGGAAATGACAAGCGGTTTTCAGTAAGGTATTCTCTGCAAGCACTGAAATTATAGGTAACCGATAGTTTTATGATAAGGTAATTTGTAACGGGTAACAAGTAATGAAATTAAATAAGGTGCAGCAAGATGGCCCAATCCTTTTTGTAGCAAAGGACAATCCTGGACAAGTTCTTATATAGAGAAAAGCGCTCCCGAGGACACATGGGAATTATCGTCAAGCTAGTTTTCATCACACTCATATGATTCGCGTTCGTTACTTTGATAATTTGGTATGTAGGTGGACCGGTGCTTGGGTATTGCCCTTTCTTGGACAAGCATCCCACTTATGATTAACCCCTATTGCAAGCATCCGCAACTACAAAAGAAGTATTAAGGTAAACCCCTTACGAAGCAACTCATAAACTAGGGTTTAAGCTTCTGTCACTCTAGCAACCCATCATGTACTTATTACTTCCCAATGCCTTCCTCTAGGCCCAAACAATGGTGAAGTTTCATGTAGTCGACGTTCACATAACACCACTAGAGGAAAGACAACACACATCTCATCAAAATATTGAACGAATACCAAATTCACATGACTACTTATAGCAAGACTTCTCCCATGTCCTCAGGAACAAACGTAACTACTCAGAAATCATATTCATGTTCATAATTAGAGGGGTATTAATATGCATTAAGGATCTGAACATATAAACTTCCACCGAATAAACCAACTAGCATCAACTACAAGGAGTAATCAACGCTACTAGCAACCCATATGTACCAATCTGAGGTTTTGGGACAAAGATTGGATACAAAAAATGAACTAGGGTTTGAGAGGAGATGGTGCTGGTGAAGATGTTGATGGAGATTGACCCCCTCCTACTGAGAGGATTGATGGTGATGACGATGATGATGATTTCCCTCTCCCGGAGGGATGTTTTCCCGGCAGAATAGCTCCGCCGGAGCCCTAGATTGGTTCCGCCAAGGTTCCGTCTCGTGGCAGTGGTGTCTTGTCCCGAAAGCTTGCTTATGATTTTTTTTCCAGGGTAAAAGACTTCATATAGCAGAAGATGGGCACTGGAGGCCTGCTAGGTGGCCCACGAGGCAGGCGGTGCGCCCAGGGGGGTAGGGCGCGCCCCCACCCTCGTGGACGGTGGGTGGCCCCCCTCTGGTATTTTCTTCGCTTAGTATTTTTTATTAATTCCAAAAATAACTTCCGTGGAGTTTCATGACTTTTGGAGTTGTGCAGAATAGGTCTCTAATATTTTCTCCTTCTCCAGCCCAGAATTCCA
Source organism: Triticum dicoccoides (assembly GCF_002162155.2). NCBI lineage: Eukaryota > Viridiplantae > Streptophyta > Magnoliopsida > Poales > Poaceae > Triticum > Triticum dicoccoides. The sequence continues at coordinate 509,213,642 of NC_041389.1, forward strand.
GCTGCCGGCATTCTCCCTCTTCATGTAAACCTTGTAAAATAAGACAGAATAGGCATAATTATTGCGACATAACGTGTAATAACAACCCATAATGCAATAAATATCGATATAAAAGCATGATGCAAAATGGACGTATCAACTCCCCCAAGCATAGACCTCGCTTGTCCTCAAGCGGAAACCGATAATGAAAAATATGTCCACATGTTTGGAGATAGAGGTGTCGATAAAATAAAATACGGACATGAGGGCATCATGACCATTCTTATAACAGCAACATATATATATATATATATATATATATATATATATATATATATATATATATATATATATATATATATATTTTGTCATATGATTTCTTATGCTCAAGTAATAATCTATCCACAATGTCAAGTATGAATCAGAAACTTCATTGAGGACTAACAAACTATGCTCTCGGTCATTGAAGCAATTGCAATTTATCATAACATCGAAAAGAGTCAATATAAGAGCTTTTCAACAAGTCCACATACTCAACTATCATTTAGTCTTTCACAATTGCTAACACTCATGCAATACTTATGGGTATTGAGTTTTAATCGGACACAGAGAAAGATAAGGGCTTATAGTGTTGCCTCCCAACCTTTTACCTCAAGGGTAATGTCAACAATAATAGTTCATGCTAACTTACATCCAATTGGTTATATATATCAGGATCTTTCCAACACAAGGTGCTTGCCAAAGGATAAAATGTAAAAAGGAAAGGTGAAGATCACCATGACTCTTTGCATAAGGTATAAGACAAAAGCGAAAGATAGGCCCTTCGCAGAGGGAAGCAGAGGTTGTCATGTGCTTTTTGTTGGGGAACGTAGTAATTTAAAAAAAATCCTACGCACACGCAAGATCATGGTGATGCATAGCAACGAGAGGGGAGAGTGTTGTCCACGTACCCTCGTAGACCGAAAGCGGAAGCGTTAGCACAACGCGGTTGATGTAGTCGTACGTCTTCATGATCCGACCGATCAAGTACCGAACGCACGACACCTCCGAGTTCAGCACACGTTCAGCTCGATGACATCCCTCGAACTCCGATCTAGCCGAGCTTTGAGGGAGAGTTCCGTCAGCACGACAGTGTTGTGGCGATGATGATGTTCTACCGACGCAGGGCTTTGCCTAAGCACCGCTATGATATTATCGAGGTGGAATATGGTGGAGGGGGGCACCGCACACGGCTAAGAGATCAATGATCAATTGTTGTGTCTTAGAGGTGCCCCTACCCCCGTATATAAAGGATCAAGGGGGAGGGGGCGGCCGGCCAGGAGGAGGCGCGCTAGGGAGGAGTCCTACTCCCACCGGGAGTAGGACTCCCTCCTTTCCTAGTCCAAGTAGGAGAGGGGAAGGAAGGGAGAGAGGAGAGGAAGGAAAGGGGGGCGCCGCCCCCCCTCATTGTCCTATTCGGACTAGAGGGGGAGGGGGCGCGTGGCCTGCCCTAGCCGCCCCTCCTCTTCTCCACTTAGGGCCCATGAGGCCCATTAACCCCCGGGGGGTTCCGGTAACCCCCCGGTACTCCGGTATTCATCCGATAACCCCCGGAACCATTCCGGTGTCCGAATATAGTCGTCCAATATATCAATCTTCATGTCTTGACCATTTCGAGACTCCTCGTTATGTCCCTGATCACATCCGGGACTCCGAACTACCTTCAGTACATCAAAACATATAAACTCATAATATGACCGTCATCTAACTTTAAGCGTGCGGACCCTACGGGTTCGAGAACTATGTAGACATGACCGAGACACATCTCCGATCAATAACCAATAGCGGAACCTGGATGCTCATATTGGCTCCCACATATTCTATGAAGATCTTTATCGGTCAAACCGCATAACAACATACGTTGTTCCCTTTGTCATCGGTATGTTACTTGCCCGAGATTCGATCATTGGTATCTCAATACCTAGTTCAATCTTGTTACCGGCAAGTCTCTTTACTCGTTACGTAATGCATCATCCCGTAACTAACTCATTAGCTACATTGCTTGCAAGGCTTATTGTGATGTGCATTATCGAGAGGGCCCAGAGATACCTCTCCGACAATCGGAGTGACAAATCCTAATCTCGAAATACGCCAACTCAACATGTACCTTCGGAGACACCTGTAGAGCTCCTTTATAATCACCTAGTTACGTTGTGACGTTTGGTAGCACACAAAGTGTTCCTCTGGTAAACGGGAGTTGCATAATCTCATAGTCATAGGAACATGTATAAGTCATGAAGAAAGCAATAGCAACATACTAAACGATCAAGTGCTAAGCTAACGGAATGGGTTAAGTCAATCACATCATTCTCCTAATGATGTGATCCCATTAATCAAATGACGACTCATGTCTATGGTTAGGAAACACAACCATCTTTGATTAACGAGCTAGTCAAGTAGAGGCATACTAGTGACACTATGCTTGTCTATGTATTCACACATGTATTACGTTTTCGGTTAATACAATTGTAGCATGAATAGTAAACATTTATCATGATATAAGGAAATAAATAATAACTTTATTGTTGCCTCTAGGGCATATTTTCTTCAGTCTCCCACTTGCACTCGAGTCAATAATCTAGATTACACAGTAATGATTCTAACACCCATGGAGTCTTGGTGCTAATCTTGTTTTGCTCATGAAAGAGGCTTAGTCAACGGGTCTGCAACATTCAGATCCGTGTGTATCTTGCAAATCTCTATGTCTCCCACCTGGACTTGGTCCCGGATGGAATTGAAGCGTCTCTTGATGTGCTTGGTTCTCTTGTGAAATCTAGATTCCTTTGCCAAGGCAATTGCACCAGTATTATCACAAAAGATTTTCATTGGTCCCGATGCACTAGGTATGACACCTAGATCGGATATGAACTCCTTCATCCAGACTCCTTCATTTGCTGCTTCCGAAGCAGCTATGTACTCCGGTTCACATGTAGATCCCGTCACGACGCTTTGTTTAAAACTGCACCAACTGACACTCCACCGTTCAATATAAACACGTATCCGGTTTGCGATTTAGTATCGTCCGGATCAATGTCAAAGCTTGCATCGACGTAACCATTTACGACTAGCTCTTTGTCACCTCCATAAATAAGAAACACATCCTTAGTCCTTTTCAGGTATTTCAGGATGTTCTTGACTGCTCTCCAGTGATCCACTCCTGGATTACTTTGGTACCTTCCTGCTAAACTTATTGCTAAGCATACATCAGGTCTGGCACACAACATTGCATACATGATAGAGCCTATGGCTGAAGCATAGGGAACATCTTTCATTTTCTCTCTATCTTCTGCAGTGGCCGGGCATTGAGTCTGACTCAACTTCACACCTTGTAATACAGGCAAGAACCCTTTCTTTGCTTGATCCATTTTGAACTTTTTCAAAACTTTATCAAGGTATGTACTTTGTGAAAGTCCAATTAAGCGTCTTGATCTATCTCTATAGATCTTGATGCCTAATATATAAGCAGCTTCACCGAGGTCTTTCATTGAAAAACTTTTATTCAAGTATCCTTTTATGCTGTCCAGAAATTCTATATCATTTCCAATGAACAATATGTCGTCTACATATAATATTAGAAATGCTACAAAGCTCCCACTCACTTTCTTGTAAATACAGGCTTCTCCAAAAGTCTGTATAAAAGCATATGCTTTGATAACACTATCAAAGCGTTTATTCCAACTCCGTGAGACTTGCACCAGTCCATAAATGGATCGCTGGAGCTTGCACACTTTGTTAGCACATTTTGGATCGACAAAACCTTCTGGTTGCATCATATACAACTCTTCTTCTAGAAATCCATTCAGGAATGCAGTTTTGACATCCATTTGCCATATCTCATAATCATAAAATGTGGCAATTGCTAACATGATTCGGACAGACTTAAGCATCGCTACGGGTGAGAAAGTCTCATCGTAGTCAACCCCTTGAACTTGTCGAAAACCTTTTGCAATAAGTCGAGCTTTGAAGACAGTAACATTACCATCAGCGTCAGTCTTCTTCTTGAAGATCCATTTATTCTCGATGGCTTGCCGATGTCAGGACCCCGACTCAATGCCACATCGATCTAGCATGTAACACCTCATATCACTTTGCGGCCTCACGCACGGTATTCCCATGGGTGTCGCCTTACATTAGCCCGGGACCGTTTGCGCCTTTTGGCACACGTATATGACAGTGTCGCTAGCATCCATATGATAAGGAGCCTGGGCTGACATGGCTAGTCGTAAACCCAAAGTGGCACAGACTTACAGGGACAGGCATCCATGACCCAGCATCGAACGTGTCGGTCATCAGCGAGTGAATCCAGGCTGTAGCACTAGGCTAGCAGGACTCCGGTGAACCGGGCTGTAGCGGGCTAACAGGACTCCGGTATTCATCGCGTGACATTTCCCCGAAGGGACAGACACAGGCACGAAGAAGGACACATGCCGGCCAGCCTAAGTGTTCCGGAGCAGTAGCAAGCTACCATGGCTCGGTGGAAACACTAGGAGACATTTCCCGGTAAGAGAGGCTACTAAAGACAAACAACTAGATAGTCGGATCCCACACATATCAAGCATTTCAATAACATACACACAATATGCTCGATATGTGCAAATACAACATGGCATCACAACATGACTCTATGACTCAAGTAATTTATCAATAGGCTCCGAGGAGCGAGATATTACAAACATGGGTCTCATGACCCAACATTCAGAGCATACAACTCAAAGCACAAGCGGAAGCTATCATGTCTGAGTACAGACATCTATAAATGAAAAAGGCTGAGAAGCCTGACTATCTACCAGATCCTGCCGAGGGCACAAGATCGTAGCTGAGGTAACAAGCTAAACGTCGAAGACCACGCGGAGTTACTAGTGAGACTGAAGTCTCTCTGCAAAAACATAAAATAGGCAAACGTGAGTACAAATGTACCCAGCAAGACTTACATCAGAACTATCTACATATGCATCATTATCAACAAAGGGATGGTGGGGTTAACTGCAGCAAGCCAGCTTTGACTCGGTGGCTATCCTGAACTACGACTGCAAGTAACTCTTTTGAGGTGGCGCACACGAGTCCACATATTCACCATATCAATACACCACTATGGATCCGCTCCCGTCTCCCTACGAGAACGCCATCCATAGCACTCACGCTTATCTTGCGTATTTTAAAGTATCCACTTGCACTTGTCTATGAACTGATATAAGCAACCCAGAAGTCCTTTAGCGCGGACACGGCTATTCGAATAGATGATGTTAACCCTGCAGGGGTGTACTTCTTCATACATGTTTCCACCACTTAGCGTCTGCACACGACATGTGCTCGGCAGACTTCAAGCGAAAGCCGACGTGGGTGTAGACCACGACCTACCTAAACACTCAAGTCTCTAGTCCAGGTTTATCGCCTATTCGAGTTCCATCCATGAGGAGATCCGGCCGGAGTTTCGCTCACAGCCCCAAACGATGTGAACAGGGTTCCGTGACACCAAACGGGCGCCCGGTATACCCGGCCACGTGCCTACCGCATCACAGCCCACCCCTACGGTCAGCGCTGTTCACGGCCTCCAGCATACTACAAACACCAGAAACTACTTGCAACTCCTGGACAGAGGACAAGGGTGAATAAGAAGTCGAGCGGGGTCATATTTTAGGGCCCAATGCATGGTAGTAGCTGAATCATGGATCACAAACACAGAACTCAGTTCCTGAGGACGGCTGCAATGAGACAACCCACCATGTACTCCTACATGGCCTCTCACCGCTACCTTTACCAAATCGTGTTCACACACTTAGCTCACACATAGTAGGACATGTTCACACGCCTCTGATTCATCCCCGATGAATCAGACCTGACTCAACTCTAAGCAGTAGCAGGCATGACAAACAAGCATGAATGAGTAGGCACAACAGGGCTCAAACAACTCCTACTCATGCTAGTGGGTTTCATCTATTTACTGTGGCAATGACAGGTCATGCAAAGGATAAAGGGGTTCAGCTACCGCAGCAGGTAACAGATGAATCGTTGTTGTCCTAATGCAGTAAAAGAGAGCAGGAGCGAGAGAGTGGGTTTGTATCGGAATGAACAAGGGGGTTTTGCTTGCCAGGCACTTCTGAAGATAACATTGAGTCTTCATCAGTGTCAACGATCACATCGTCGGTATCACGTCTATCGAGAGGGAACAGATACCGGCAACAAAGAAGAAATACAATCAATGCAATGCACAATATGATGCATGCTCATGACATGGCAATATGAATGTGTTTTGAGCTAATGCAACTAGCAACAGATTAAATGAAGTTGGTTTGAATACAAGATTCAAATTCAAACTCCATATGTGATTATTCAAATGCCATTTATATGATTTGTGCTAAACAACATCTATAAGTTGTTCTAACATGCATGAAAATGGTACAGATGGATTCCTTGAATTTTTCTGATAATTTTTCATATATAATTTATTTCATTTGGAGTTACGGTTAATTTTCTATGATTTATTGAAGTTTTAGGCATTTTCTAGAATTTCCTGAATATTAATAAATCCAGAAAATGATTTAACTGCGTCAGCCTGAAGCCAGCATGACGTCAGCGAGTCAACGGCCAGGTCCAGGTCAAACCTGACGTGTGGGGTCCACACGTCAGTGACACAGGTTAGACAGGGGGGTTAGTTTAGTTTAATTAAAGATTAGGGGCACTAGGGCCCACATGTCAGTGGCTCTAGGCCTGGGTTAGCGGGGTGGTTAGGCCCTAATGACCGGCCACGTCAGCTCTCGCCGGAGTTTAGCCGGCGACGACCACAGATCACGGCGGGGGGGATGCCGGACTTGCGCTAGGGGCATCGGATCGACGCGCCAAGGGCACCAGGAGGTAGCCCGTGCCCGTGCGCATCTAGGGGGACCAACGGGAGGTGCGGGGGTGGCCGTGGTTCACCGGAGTGGAGCCCGAGGCGGCGGCCGGAGCTCGGGGTTGGGGCGAGTTAGTGCTACGATGCGCAAACGAGCGAGGTGAGAGGCTAGCGGGGCGCTACGCGGTGCGGGGAGCGAGTTAGGCATGCCAGGGTGACCAAATGGTCACCGAAGCTACGCCGGCGACGAGCTCAGGCGGCGGCGTGCTACGGCCAGCTATGAAATGGCAGCTACAGCGAGCGGCAAGCCACGGGGTTAGGGGCAAAACGTGCAGGAGCTCACGGTGGTTCGGATGGGGTAGATGATGAGCTCGGGGAAGCGGAGACGGCGGCGAATCGACGGTGAAGATCCTCGGCGGCCGGTGATGGAAACGGCGATGGTGGCGGCGTTGCAGCGTGTCCGGGACCTTGTGGCTCGGTGGGGAGAAAGAGGGGGTCGAGGCGGAGCCTTTGAGCGCATCGGCGAGGCTAGGGGGTGGCGGTGGCCGCGAGGGAGCTCGTCGGTGGCGGCGGCTCCGTTCGGGCGAGTGAGAGAGAGGTCCAGGGGAGAGGATGAGGACGCGGGAGAGTGAGGGAGAGAGGCAGGGAGGTGCGTGGCGTCTCCGGGGCGTCGAGGAGGAAGCAGGAGGTGGCTAGGGGGAAGCAGGAGGTGGCCGAGGCCTCTCGGGCGCGCGCCACGCCTCGCCTCTGCCTACTGGCAGAGGAAGACGACAGGGGGGAGGGGAGAAGTGGAGATGGGCTGGGCCGTGCTGCTGGGCCAGGTGGGCTACCAGGTGAGCGCCAGGTAGTCCTTCTCTCTCTTTCTATTTCTGTTTTTATTTATCTATTTTGTTCTGTGTTGTTTTAGTTTAGTAAAATACTAAACCATTTATAAAATCCTGAAAATAGTTATGTGGCTAGAGTTAAAATATACCAAACCACATAAAATGTTCCAGTAATTATTGGACATATATTATTTATATATCAAATATATATCCAATGCAAATAGCTATTTATTTAATTCAAAGGCCCAAAATAATTAACTCTGAGATACCAAAAATATTGTTTTGAGTTTTACCTCTTTGCAATATTTTCAGAGACTAAGAGGAACATTTTCTTGGACTTCTTTGAGGAGATTTTAATGTTGATCATTTTTAGAAGGTTTCTGAGGCTTTGAAAATTCCTCAATTCAAATTTCATTTGAATTAAAACATGATGCTCACATGAGGTCTAGCCTAGTGCATAACAGGATCAGGGATGTGACAACTCACCCCCACTAAACAAAAATCTCGTCCCGAGATTCGAGCGTAGGGTAAGGTGAAGGGGGAACGCAACTAGTACAATCTTCACGATCCAGGTTGCACTTCATAGGAACGTTGATTCGATCACCATCATTGTCTTGAAGTCTTGCTCTGAGAAATCCTGTCAACATGACATGGAGGGAAGAAGGAGACTCTAGAAGGGTCGATCTTCTCGAAGATCGAACAACTCAGGAGTAACTCTCGGGATGAGACATAGCAACATCTCTTGAGCTGAGAGACGAAGCACAAATCTGAAGAAATGGAGTGAGACAGATGACGAGGGTTCACTAGGTAGACAACAACTTCACGCTTAAGGTGGTAATCGGTTGTCAACGTAGCGAGGAGTTGAATTGCCATGATACCATAATGATGCACCTTAGGGAAGGTGACTCGTAGATATATCCCCTTAAGTGGCAAAAAGAATTACCTTTGATTCAAAGATCATTGAAACTCTTTATACCAGCCTAGGGCAATCACAAGCGATCATTTGGAGGGGGTCAGTAGAATGGCATACTCGGACTTGGATGATGTGGATTACCTTGTTGAAGACAACGTAATGGATGAATTTGCTTATCACCGGAAATGGAAGAGACCCATGGTAGAATGACACAATGGCGGTGCAAGCTGGGAACAGAATGCAAATGCTGGGAATGATTCTGGTAACTGGGGAAGAACCCAACAATAGAGAGTGAATTCACTGTTTGAATAGGTCATAGCATTGCCGAGGAAACTGAGAGCAAACCCAGTTAGTGCCGATGATAACACGTAGCGCTTGTGCGTGCTCTCAAGAACTTGAGCATTTCCACATTCATCAAGGTTTTACCAATATCCGTGTCAAGGATCCTGGCAACACAACTTGCTACCACGATGAATGATGATGGATGATGCAGATGCAAAGGAAGATAACACTTCTCAGATTTCATCTTAGCGAGGCCAAGGAAATAAAATTTGGATGATCGACCGAGAGACATTTAGCACTCCGCTTCTAATGTTCTTCTTGATGTGCTAGTGTAACCCATTCATAGATATGGTTTGATATCTAGAACATCAAGTAAAGGTCGGACTTCGGGAGCACAAGAATCCATAAGGAACAACTAGGGAGTAAACCCTACGAAATCCCTATGGGGAGGTGGCCAACTTCATCAATCAAGATATTATAATAACAGGTCTTCCGGCTGGGTGTGTTGGCCACGACATCCACTTTACCGGTTATCGCGCGACCAATATTATAATTCTTGGGAAATATTCCAACCATCATATCTGCCTGAGATTCAGATCTTGTTGGTGTCAGGATATTCCAGACTCATCGAGTCTAGGAAGAAAAACGGAAGTTTGCAACACAAATCGACGAGATGACGTTGCGGGATTCTCGGGAGATGAACTACGATAGCAAGCTCCAAAACATGAGCTGGTTCTGCTACAAACATGTGAACACGTTGTCCAAGACAAGCATGACCACAAAGTAGTCTTATAATAAAACACTACCGAGTTCAGGAGGGGGAACCATCAACGAGGGTATCGAAGTCCTTACATAAGTCCAGATTAGCTCTTATGAAGGAACTCCTTCTCCTTGAACAAATCAATCAGTGGCTTGGTGTGCTAGGGGTACATATAGATTGAAGGTTGCAAGTCTTCAAACCACACAATTCTTCGCACGTGTGCATGACTGATTTGGGATGATTCCAAAGGAAACAACATTGACTTTCTTGAATCCATGGCGGCAACTTGCATCAAATGCACATGAACTGGAGGAAGTCACTTCTTACATCCGAACATATGCTTCATGAACTAGCATGAACAAATGCTTTCAAAAGTTTCCAACACTAGCTTAATGTTCAACAAAATCATGGAGGAGATAAGGATGTTGTCAATGGGCTCAACAACAATTCATCCGGGTTTCCTTTTAAAAGGAATTCCATAGTTAAGTGAACACGGTGATAGCATTGGTCAGACCAAAGATGTAATGGTGTATGCTCGAGGGATCAACCACGAATAAGACAACATTACGAGCATCGTTGGTACTGATTTGACTTGACGATGGCCCACACTCAAATCAAAGGATTGATAAGACAATAGGTCCAACAACTGATCACAGGGACCAATCGATGAAGATATCATCTTTCTTCAACACACACTACACAAGAATATCCCTTTGGAACGAACTAAGTCAGGCAAGATTTTATCTTCCAACTCTCCAAGTTGTTGTCTAGCTTAACCAACTAGCTCAGGGATATCTAACACCGATCTTGGAGAGAGGGTGGTTCACAAGAACCTAACTTGACCACAAGCTCAACACAGCGGTCAGGTGACAACCTGGTAATACTTCCGAGAAGATCTTCGGAAAATCACGAACCACCGGTATGTTACTAAGCTTGAGAACAATCTTGCTTTCCAGGGCAAGACGATATGATCAGTAGGGCAAGGATTTGAAATAATCCTAACTCATCGATCGAGGAGTGAACCAGGAGAATGGACTAGGTAGCACGATCAATCTTAGAATGATGATTCACTAACCAACATGCTAAGAATGAAATTATTATCCTTTAACTACCAAGCAACAAGGTTGCTAGGAGTATTGATTTCACACGCCATGATTCATTTGTCGGCATTCCGGTTACAATAACACAGGAACCAAGGAATGAACAATGATGGCAAGAAGTATCACTGTACCAAGAGTTCATAGGATGGTGTGCAATTCCTATAACAATCTCGATATAAAATATGTAATACTCCAAGGTAGAGCAGAACAAAAGCTGGATTAGCAATTTGATCTGCGGAATACAACTGATTTGACCCAATCCTAGATATGGATGAGGTACTGGAGTTTGTTTCTCCTAGTCATTCCGGAATAGAATGGATTGACAGACCACCAGAGTAATAGGCATCAATGAACGAATGCACACATAGTCTTGACTATCAACTGATAGACGAGGGTCAGGAGACAACTAAAGAGGGACAACTCAAAGGAACATATACTTTCTGAGTTGTGGATGCATAGATTAGTATGTCGAACCAAGTTCAACATGTTTCTTCCGGATAACCCATGCAGAAAGATTGAGCTGGCAGAGTCACAATATAGCATGGAGAACTCATCAAGAGCACTCTGGTTATGATCTTTTGATCCAATAAACATCTGCCATAAGCGGTCCATAGTATTTGGAAGAAGGAAATACCACGGACCTCGAGGACTATCGCAAAGGTTACTAATATCCTAAAGGAACTAGCAAACACTATCAACATGAAGTAAGTAGAGTGAATCTCGGGTTCAAAACCCAGAAATAGAATGCCTACTAACTAATAACATCACGGGATGCTTTCAAAAATAATGGCCAGAATCTTCACACTGGGAACACAAAACGTTGCTAGATTACTAGGTGACTCCCTAAATACCTAGGGTCATAATAGTAACTCCAACATAATGTCAAGGCAATAGAATACCTCAACTCAACAATTAGTGTGATTGAGCTCGCATAAAGGAACATCGAAACCAGAGGGAGGGATTTTGCAAATGCATCAGATTATTTAGAAACCTGGGATGACTCGGACAGCATAACGGCTGTAAATGCTCAGAAAGGATTTGAGACATTCACAAAAATGGTGGCATAACCACTCAGAAGCACAATATCACGGTTTCGAGATCAACAATTAACATACGGAAGCAGTAAAAACTGAACAGAGGCTTAAGTCCAAAAATCTTATAAGTCTACGGATTAGTAACACGTGATCCTGATAGAAAGAAGAGATAGCCTAGTTCTTAATCCCCGTAGAAGAGAAGATGATGACTGACTCAGATCAGAAGGCATAAGGTGTAAGGAGTAAAAAGAGCCTTACGTTCCATCCCACAATCAATTCCCTTATATAACTAAAGAATTTCTAGACTCAACTTCGACCAGTTTGGCTTGGTAATCCTACAGGCAGTCAAGCTCTGATACCAACGCTGTCAGGACCCCGACTCAATGCCACATCGATCTAGCATGTAACACCTCATATCACTTTGCGGCCTCACGCACGGTATTCCCACGGGTCTCGCCTTACATTAGCCCGGGACCGTTTGCGCCTTTTGGCACACGTATATGACAGTATCGCTAGCATCCATATGATAAGGAGCCTGGGCTGACATGGCTAGTCGTAAACCCAAAGTGGCACAGACTTACAGGGACAGGCATCCATGACCCAGCATCGAACGTGTCGGTCATCAGCGAGTGAATCCAGGCTGTAGCACTGGGCTAGCAGGACTCCGATGAACCGGGCTGTAGCGGGCTAACAGGACTCCGGTATTCATCGCGTGACATTTCCTCGAAGGGACAGACACAGGAACGAAGAAGGACACATGCCGGCCAGCCTAAGTGTTCCGGAGCAGTAGCAAGCTACCATGGCTCGGTGGAAACAATAGGAGACATTTCCCGGCAAGAGAGGCTACTAAAGACAAACAACTAGATAGTCAGATCCCACACATATCAAGCATTTCAATAACATACACACAATATGCTCGATATGTGCAAATACAACATGGCATCACAACATGACTCTATGACTCAAGTAACTTATCAATAGGCTCCGAGGAGCGAGATATTACAAACATGGGTCTCATGACCCAACATTCAGAGCATACAACTCAAAGCACAAGCGGAAGCTATCATGTCTGAGTACAGACATCTATAAATGAAAAAGGCTGAGAAGCCTGACTATCTACCAGATCCTGCCGAGGGCACAAGATCGTAGCTGAGGTAACAAGCTAAACATCGAAGACCACGCGGAATTACTAGTGAGACTGAAGTCTCTCTGCAAAAACATAAAATAGGAAAACGTGAGTACAAATGTACCCAGCAAGACTTACATCAGAACTATCTACATATGCATCATTATCAACAAAGGGATGGTGGGGTTAACTGCAGCAAGCCAGCTTTGACTCGGTGGCTATCCTGAACTACGACTGCAAGTAACTCTTTTGAGGTGGCGCACACGAGTCCACATATTCACCATATCAATACACCACTATGGATCCGCTCCCGTCTCCCTACGAGAACGCCATCCATAGCACTCACGCTTATCTTGCGTATTTTAAAGTATCCACTTGCACTTGTCTATGAACTGATATAAGCAACCCAGAAGTCCTTTACCGCGGACACGGCTATTCGAATAGATGATGTTAACCCTGCAGGGGTGTACTTCTTCATACATGTTTCCACCACTTAGCGTCTGCACACGACATGTGCTCGGCAGACTTCAAGCGAAAGCCGACGTGGGTGTAGACCACGACCTACCTAAACACTCAAGTCTCTAGTCCAGGTTTATCGCCTATTCGAGTTCCATCCATGAGGAGATCCGGCCGGAGTTTCGCTCACAGCCCCAAACGATGTGAACAGGGTTCCGTGACACCAAACGGGCGCCCGGTATACCCGGCCACGTGCCTACCGCATCACAGCCCACCCCTACGGTCAGCGCTGTTCACGGCCTCCAGCATACTACAAACACCAGAAACTACTTGCAACTCCTGGACAGAGGACAAGGGTGAATAAGAAGTCGAGCGGGGTCATATTTTAGGGCCCAATGCATGGTAGTAGCTGAATCATGGATCACAAACACAGAACTCAGTTCCTGAGGACGGCTGCAATGAGACAACCCACCATGTACTCCTACATGGCCTCTCACCGCTACCTTTACCAAATCGTGTTCACACACTTAGCTCACACACAGTAGGACATGTTCACACGCCTCTGATTCATCCCCGATGAATCAGACCTGACTCAACTCTAAGCAGTAGCAGGCATGACAAACAAGCATGAATGAGTAGGCACAACAGGGCTCAAACAACTCCTACTCATGCTAGTGGGTTTCATCTATTTACTGTGGCAATGACAGGTCATGCAAAGGATAAAGGGGTTCAGCTACCGCAGCAGGTAACAGATGAATCGTTGTTGTCCTAATGCAGTAAAAGAGAGCAGGAGCAAGAGAGTGGGTTTGTATCGGAATGAACAAGGGGGTTTTGCTTGCCTGGCACTTCTGAAGATAACATTGAGTCTTCATCAGTGTCAACGATCACATCGTCGGTATCACGTCTATCGAGAGGGAACAGATACCGGCAACAAAGAAGAAATACAATCAATGCAATGCACAATATGATGCATGCTCATGACATGGCAATATGAATGTGTTTTGAGCTAATGCAACTAGCAACAGATTAAATGAAGTTGGTTTGAATACAAGATTCAAATTCAAACTCCATATGTGATTATTCAAATGCCATTTATATGATTTGTGCTAAACAACATCTATAAGTTGTTCTAACATGCATGAAAATGGTACAGATGGATTCCTTGAATTTTTCTGATAATTTTTCATATATAATTTATTTCATTTGGAGTTACGGTTAATTTTCTATGATTTATTGAAGTTTTAGGCATTTTCTAGAATTTCCTGAATATTAATAAATCCAGAAAATGATTTAACTGCGTCAGCCTGAAGCCAGCATGACGTCAGCGAGTCAACGGCCAGGTCCAGGTCAAACCTGACGTGTGGGGTCCACACGTCAGTGACACAGGTTAGACAGGGGGGTTAGTTTAGTTTAATTAAAGATTAGGGGCACTAGGGCCCACATGTCAGTGGCTCTAGGCCTGGGTTAGCGGGGTGGTTAGGCCCTAATGACCGGCCACGTCAGCTCTCGCCGGAGTTTAGCCGGCGACGACCACAGAGCACGGCGGGGGGGATGCCGGACTTGCGCTAGGGGCATCGGATCGACGCGCCAAGGGCACCAGGAGGTAGCCCGTGCCCGTGCGCATCTAGGGGGACCAACGGGAGGTGCGGGGGTGGCCGTGGTTCACCGGAGTGGAGCCCGAGGCGGCGGCCGGAGCTCGGGGTTGGGGCGAGTTAGTGCTACGGTGCGCAAACGAGCGAGGTGAGAGGCTAGCGGGGCGCTACGCGGTGCGGGGAGCGAGTTAGGCATGCCAGGGTGACCAAATGGTCACCGGAGCTACGCCGGCGACGAGCTCAGGCGGCGGCGTGCTACGGCCAGCTATGAAATGGCGGCTACAGCGAGCGGCAAGCCACGGGGTTAGGGGCAAAACATGCAGGAGCTCACGGTGGTTCGGATGGGGTAGATGATGAGCTCGGGGAAGCGGAGACGGCGGCGAATCGACGGTGAAGATCCTCGGCGGCCGGTGATGGAAACGGCGATGGTGGCGGCGTTGCAGCGTGTCCGGGACCTTGTGGCTCGGTGGGGAGAAAGAGGGGGTCGAGGCGGAGCCTTTGAGCGCATCGGCGAGGCTAGGGGGTGGCGGTGGCCGCGAGGGAGCTCGTCGGTGGCGGCGGCTCCGTTCGGGCGAGTGAGAGAGAGGTCCAGGGGAGAGGATGAGGACGCGGGAGAGTGAGGGAGAGAGGCAGGGAGGTGCGTGGCATCTCCGGGGCGTCGAGGAGGAAGCAGGAGGTGGCTAGGGGGAAGCAGGAGGTGGCCGAGGCCTCTCGGGCGCGCGCCACGCCTCGCCTCTGCCTACTGGCAGAGGAAGACGACAGGGGGGAGGGGAGAAGTGGAGATGGGCTGGGCCGTGCTGCTGGGCCAGGTGGGCTACCAGGTGAGCGCCAGGTAGTCCTTCTCTCTCTTTCTATTTCTGTTTTTATTTATCTATTTTGTTCTGTGTTGTTTTAGTTTAGTAAAATACTAAACCATTTATAAAATCCTGAAAATAGTTATGTGGCTAGAGTTAAAATATACCAAACCACATAAAATGTTCCAGTAATTATTGGACATATATTATTTATATATCAAATATATATCCAATGCAAATAGCTATTTATTTAATTCAAAGGCCCAAAATAATTAACTCTGAGATACCAAAAATATTGTTTTGAGTTTTACCTCTTTGCAATATTTTCAGAGACTAAGAGGAACATTTTCTTGGACTTCTTTGAGGAGATTTTAATGTTGATCATTTTTAGAAGGTTTCTGAGGCTTTGAAAATTCCTCAATTCAAATTTCATTTGAATTAAAACATGATGCTCACATGAGGTCTAGCCTAGTGCATAACAGGACCAGGGATGTGACAGCCGATCATCGGGCAAGTCAAACAAAGTCCATACTTTGTTCTCATACGTGGATCCTATCTCAGATTTCATGGCCTCAAGCCATTTTGCGGAATCTGGGCTCATCATCGCTTCCTCATAGTTCGTAGGTTCGCCATGGTCAAGCAACATGACCTCCAGAATAGGATTACCGTACCACTCTGGTGCGGATCTTACTCTGGTTGACCTACGAGGTTTGGTAGTAACTTGTGTTGGGGATCGTTGCAGAAATAAAAACTTTTCTATGCATCACCAAGATCAATCTATGGAGTAACTAGCAATGAAAGAGAGGGGAGTGCATCTTCATACCCTTGAAGATCGCGAGACAGAAGTCTTACAAGACGCGGATGAAGGAGTCGTACTCATAACGATTCAGACCGCGGTGGATTCCGATCTTAGCGCCGAACAACGGCACCTCCGCGTTCAACACACGTGTAGCCCGGTGACATCTCCCGCACCTTGATCCAGCAAGGAGGAGGGAGAGGTTGAGGAGGAAGACTCCAGCAGCAGCACGACGGTGTGGTGGTGATGGAGTGACAGTTCTCCGGCACGGCTTCGCCAAGCTCTTGCGGAGGAGGAGAGGTGTTGGGGAGGGGAGGGGCTGCGCCTTGGATGTGGTGTTGAAGCCCTCCCCTTGCCCCTCTATTTATAGGGAGAAGGGGGAAGGGGGCCGGCCCCCTCTAGATAAGATCTAGAGGGGGGGGGGGCAAGGGGAGGGGGCTTGCCCCCAAGCAAGGGGGGCACCCCCTTTAGGGTTTCCCCCAAACCATAGGCGCATGGGCCCTAGGAGGGGTGGCGCCCAGCCCTCTAAGGGGCTGGTTCCCTTCCCTCTACAGCCCATGAGGCCCTCCGGGATAGGTGGCCCCTCCCGGTGGACCCCCGGAACCCCTCCGGTGGCCCCGGTACAATAGCGGTATGCCCCCGAATATTTCCGGTGACCGTATGACAATTTCCCATATATAAATCTTCACCTCCGGACCATTCTGGAACTCCTCGTGACGTCCGGGATCTCATCCGGGACTCGGAACAACATTCGGTAATCACATATAAAACTTCCTTATAACCATAGCGTCATCAAACCTTAAGTGTGTAAACCCTACGGGTTCGGGAATCACGCAGACATGACCGAGACAGCTCTCTGGCCAATAACCAAGAGCGGGATCTGGATACCCATGTTGGCTCCCACATGTTCCACGATGATCTCATTGGATGAACCATGATGTCGAGGATTCAACTAATCCCGTATACAATTCCCTTTGCCAATCGATATGTTACTTGCCCGAGATTCGATCGTCGGTATCCCAATACCTCGTTCAATCTCGTTACCGGCAAGTCACTTTACTCATTCCGTAATGCATGATCCCGTGACCAACCACTTGGTCACATTGAGCTCATTATGATGATGTATTACCGAGTGGGCCCAGAGATACCTCTCCGTCATACAGAGTGACAAATCCCAGTCTCGATTCGTGCAAACTCAACAGACACTTTCGGAGATACCTATAGAGCACCTTTATAGTCACCCAGTTACGTTGTGACGTTTGGTACACCCAAAGCACTCTGACGGTATCCGGGAGTTACACAATCTCATGGTCTAAGGAAATGATACTTGACATTAGAAAAGCTCTAGCAAATGAACTACACGATCTTGTGCCATGCTTAGGATTGGGTCTTGTCCATCACATCATTCTCCCAATGATGTGATCCCGTTATCAATGACATCCAATGTCCATAGTCAGGAAACCATGACCATATGTTGATCAACGAGCTAGTCAACTAGAGGCTCACTAGGGACTTGTTGTGGTCTATGTATTCACACATGTATTATGGTTTCCGATCAATACAATTATAGCATGAACAATAGACAATTATCATGAATAAGAAAATATGATAATAACCATCTTATTATTGCCTCTAGGGCATATTTCCAACAACTTGATCTGAAGTTTCATGATCAATATCATTAGCTTCCTCACTAATTGGTGTAGGAATCATAGGAACTGATTTCTATGATGAACTACTTTCCAATAAGGGAGCAGGTACAATTACCTCATCAAGTTCTACTTTCCTCCCACTCACTTCTTTCGAGAGTAACTCCTTCTCTAGAAAGGATCCGAATTTAGCAACAAAAGTCTTGCCTTCAAATCTGTGATAGAAGTGTACCCAATAGTCTCCTTTGGGTATCCTATGAAGACACATTTCTCCGATTTGGGTTCGAGCTTATCAGGTTGAAGTTTTTTCACATAAGCATCGCATCCCCAAACTTTAAGAAACGACAACTTTGGTTTCTTGCCAAACCACAGTTCACAAGGCGTCGTCTCAATGGATTTTGATGGTGCCCTATTTAACATGAATGCAGCCGTCTCTAAAGCATAACCCCAAAACAATAGTGGTAAATTAGTAAGAGACATCATAGATCGCACCATATCTAGTAAAGTACGATTACGACGTTCGGACACACCATTACGTTGTGGTGTTCCGGGTGGCGTGAGTTGCGAAACTATTATGCATTGTTTCAAATGTAAACCAAACTCGTAACTCAAATACAATCAGATCGTAGAAATTTTATTTTCTTGTTACGATGATTTTCCACTTCACTCTGAAATTCTTTGAACTTTTCAAATGTTTCAGACTTATGTTTCATTAAGTAGATATACCCATATCTGCTCAAATCATCTGTGAAGGTGAGAAAATAATGATACCCGCCACGAGTCTCAATGTTCATTGGACCACATACATCAGTATGTATGATTTCCAACAAATCTGTTGCTCGCTCCATAGTTCTGGAGAACGGCTTAGTCATCTTGCCCATGAGGCATGGTTCGCAAGTACCAAGTGATTCATAATCAAGTGATTCCAGAAGTCCATCAATATGGAGTTTCTTCATGCGCTTTACACCAATATGACCCAAACGGCAGTGCCACAAATAAGTTGCACTATCATTATTAACTCTGCATCTTTTGGCTTCAACATTATGAATATGTGTATCACTACTATCGAGATTCAATAAAAATAGACCACTCTTCAAGGGTGCATGGCCATAAAAGATATTACTCATAAATAGAACAACCATTATTCTCTGATTTAAATGAATAACTGTCTCGCATCAAACTAGATCCAAATATAATGTTCATGCTTAACGCTGGCACCAAATAACAATTATTCAGGTCTAAAACTAATCCCGAAGGTAGATGTAGAGGTAGCGTGCCGACTGCGATCACATCGACTTCGGAACCATTTCCCACACGCATCGTCACCTCGTCCTTAGCTAATCTTCGCTTAATCCGTAGTCCCTGTTTCGAGTTGCAAACATTAGCAACAGAACCAGTATCAAATACCCAGGTGCTACTGCAAGCATTAGTAAGGTACACATCAATAACATGTATATCACATATACCTTTGTTCACCTTGCCATCCTTCTTATCCGCCAAATACTTGGGGCAGTTCCGCTTCCAGTGACCAGTTTGCTTGCAGTAGAAGCACTCAATCTCAGGCTTAGGTCCAGACTTGGGTTTCTTCTCTTGAGCAGCAACTTGTTTGCTGTTCTTCTTGAAGTTCCCCTTCTTCTTCCCTTTACCCTTTTTCTTGAAACTGGTCGTCTTGTTGACCATCAACACTTGATGCTCCTTTTTGATTTCTACCTCCGCAACTTTTAGCATTGCAAAGAGCTCGGGAATAGTCTTGTTCATCCCTTGCATATTATAGTTCATCACGAAGCTCTTGTAGCTTGGTGGCAGTGATTGAAGAATTTTGTCAATGACACTATCATCAGGAAGATTAACTCCCAAGTTGAATCAAGTGATTATTATACCCATGCATTTTGAGTATATGTTCACTGACAGAACTATTCTCCTCCATCTTGCAGCTATAGAACTTATTGGAGACTTCATATCTCTCAATTCGGGCATTTGCTTGAAATATTAACTTCAACTCCTGGAACATCTCATATGCTCCATGACGTTCAAAACGTCGTTGAAGTCCCGGTTCTAAGCCGTAAAGCACGGCACACTGAACTATCGAGTAGTCATCAGCTTTGCTCTGCCAGACGTTCTTAACGTCGTCAGTTGCATCTGTAGCAGGCCTGGCACCCAGCGGTGCTTCCAGGACGTAATTCTTCTGTGCAGCAATGATGATAATCTTCAAGTTACGGACCCAGTCCGTGTAATTGCTACCATCATCTTTCAACTTAGCTTTCTCAAGGAACACATTAAAATTCAACGGAACAACAGCACGAGCCATCTATCTACAAACAAACATAGACAAGCAAAATACTATCAGGTACTAAGTTCATGATAAATTTAAGTTCAATTAATCATATTACTTAAGAACTCCCACTTAGACAGACATCTCTCTAGTCATCTAAGTGATCACGTGATCCAAATCAACTAAACCATGTCCGATCATCACGTGAGATGGAGTAGTTTCAATGGTGAACATCACTATGTTGATCATATCTACTATATGATTCACGCTCGACCTTTCGGTCTCAGTGTTCCTAGGCCATATCTGTATATGCTAGGCTCGTCAAGTTTAACCTGAGTATTCCGCGTGTGCAACTGTTTTGGACCCGTTGTATTTGAATGTAGAGCCTATCACACCCGATCATCACGTGCTGTCTCAACACGAAGAACTTTCGCAACGGTGCATACTCAGGGAGAAGACTTATACCTTGAAATTTAGTGAGAGATCATCTTATAATGCTACCATCAATCAAAGCAAAATAAGATGCATAAAGGATAAACATCGCATGCAATCAATATTAGTGATATGATATGGCCATCATCATCTTGTGCTTGTGATCTCCATCTCTGAAGCACCATCATGATCACCATCGTCACCGGCGTGACACCTTGATCTCCATTGTAGCATCGTTGTCATTTCGCCACCTATTGCTTCTACGACTATCGCTACCGCTTAGTGATAAAGTAAAACAATTACAGGGCGATTGCATTGCATACAATAAAGCGACAACCATATGGCTCCTGCCAGTTGCCGATAACTCGGTTACAAAACATGATCATCTCATACAATAAAATATAGCATCACATCTTGACCATATCACATCACAACATGCCCTGCAAAAACAAGTTAGACGTCCTCTACTTTGTTGTTGCAAGTTTTACGTGGCTGCTACGTGCTTAGAAAGAACCATTCTTACCTACGCATCAAAACCACAACGATAGTTCGTCAAGTTAGTGCTGTTTTAACCTTCTCAAGGACCGGGCGTAGCCACACTCGATTCAACTAAATTTGGAGAAACTGACACCCGCCAGCCACCTATGTGCAAAGCACGTCGGTAGAACCAGTCTCGCGTAAGCGTACGCGTAATGTCGGTCCGGTCCGCTTCATCCAACAATACCGCCGAACCAAAGTATGACATGCTGGTAAGCAGTATGACTTGTATCGCCCACAACTCACTTGTGTTCTACTCGTGCATATAACATCTACGCATAAAACCAGGCTCTGATACCACTGTTGGGGAACGTAGTAATTTCAAAAAATTTCCTACGCACACGTAAGATCATGGTGATGCATAGCAACAAGAGGGGGGAGTGTTGTCCACATACCCTCGTAGACCGAAAGCGGAAGCGTTAGCACAACGCGGTTGATGTAGTTGCACGTCTTCATGATTCGACCGATCAAGTACCGAACGCATGACACCTCCGAGTTCAGCACACGTTCAGCTCGATGACGTCCCTCGAACTTCGATCCAGCAGAGCTTTGAGGGAGAGTTCCGTCAGCATGACGGCGTGGTGACGATGATGATGTTCTACCGACGTAGGGCTTCGCCTAAGCACCTCTATGATATTATCAAGGTGGAATATGGTGGAGGGGGGCACCGCACACGGGTAAGAGATCAATGATCAATTGTTGTGTCTTAGAGGTGCCCCCTGCCCCCGTATATAAAGGATCAAGGGGGAGGGGGCAGCCGGCCAGGAGGAGGCGCGCCAGGGAGGAGTCCTACTCCCATCGGGAGTAGGACTCCCTCCTTTCCTAGTCCAAGTAGGAGAGGGGAAGGAAGGGAGAGAGTAGAGGAAGGAAAGGCGGGGGCCTCCTTGTCCTATTCAGACTAGAGGGGAAGGGGGCGCGCGGCCTGCCCTAGCCGCCCCTCCTCTTCTCCACTTAGGGCCCATGAGGCCCATTAACCCCCGGGGGGTTTCGGTAACCCCCCGGTACTCAGGTATTCATCCGATAACCCCCGGAACCATTCCGGTGTCCGAATATAGTCATCCAATATATCAATCTTCATGTCTCGACCATTTCAAGACTGCTCGTTATGTCCGTGATCACATCCGGGACTCCGAAATACCTTCGGTACATCAAAACATATAAACTCATAATATAACCGTCATCTAACTTTAAGCATGCGGACCCTACGGGTTCGAGAACTATGTAGACATGACCGAGACACGTCTCCGGTCAATAACCAATAGCGGAACCTAGATGCTCATATTGGCTCCCACATATTCTACAAAGATCTTTATCGGTCAAACCGCATAACAACATACATTGTTCCCTTTGTCATCGGTATGTTACTTGCCCGAGAGTCGATCGTTGGTATCTCAATACCTAGTTCAATCTCGTTACCGGCAAGTCTCTTTTCTCGTTATGTAATGCATCATCCCTTAACTAACTCATTAGCTACATTTCTTTCAAGGCTTATTGTGATGTGCATTACCGAGAGGGCCCAGAGATACCTCTCCGACAATCAGAGTGACAAATCCTAATCTCGAAATATGCCAACTCAACATGTACTTTCGGAGACACCTTTAGAGCTCCTTTATAATCACCTAGTTACGTTGTGATGTTTGGTAGCACACAAAGTGTTCCTCCGATAAACGGGAGTTGCATAATCTCATAGTCATAGGAACATGTATAAGTCATGAAGAAAGCAATAGCAACATACTAAACGATCAAGTGCTAAGCTAACGGAATGAGTCAAGTCAATCACATCATTCTCCTAATGATGTGATCCCATTAATCAAATGACAATTCATGTCTATGGTTAGGAAACACAACCATCTTTGATTAACGAGCTAGTCAAGTAGAGGCATACTAGTGACACTATGTTTGTCTATGTATTCACACATGTATTACGTTTCCGGTTAATACAATTCTAGCATGAATAATAAACATTTATCATGATATAAGGAAATAAATAATAACTTTATTATTGCCTCTAGGGCATATTTCCTTCACTTTTATGGTTGGATGCACGAAATCTTAATGCAAAAGAACGTGACTTTATATTGCCACTTGTGATATGGATCTTTATTATGCAGTCCGTCGCTTTTATTGCTTCCATATCACATGATCGTATAAAGCTTATTTTATCCACACTAATAAGTCATACATATTTAGAGAGCATTTTTTGTTGCATACAACAATGACAACTTACTTGAAGGATCTTACTCAATCCATAGGTAGATATGGTGGACTCTCATGGCAAAACATGGTTTAAGGATATTCGGAAGCACAAGTAGTATCTCTACGTCGTGCAAAGAATTTGGCTAGCATGAGGGGAAAAGGCAAGGTCAACATGTTGGATGATCCATGACAATATACTTTATTTCAAATATAAGAAAACATAACCCATTACGTTGTCTTCCTTGTTCAACATCAACTCTTTAGCATGTCATATTTTAATGAGTGCTCACAATCATAAAAGATGTCCAAGATAGTATATTTATATGTGAAAACCTCTCTTTCTTTATTACTTCCTATTAATTGCAACGATGACCAAAACTATGTTTGCCAACTCTCAACAACTTTTATTCATCATACTCTTTATATGTGAAGTCATTACTCTCCATAAGATCAATATGATCTCTTTTATTTCTTTTTATTCTTTCTTTTATTCCCTCAAGATCAAAGTAAGATAACCAAGCCCTTGACTCAACACTAATCTTTATTATATATAGCTCACAGACTCGATTAAATAGAGGAATCATAAAGCAAACTCAAAACTAAATCATACCAAAACCTTATTCTACTAGATCAATATATTACCAAAAGGATCAAACTAAGAAAAACGGTAAAGATAGGAGTGTGAGGTGATACGATACCGGGGCACCTCCCCCAAGCTTGGCAGTTGCCAAGGGGAGTGCCCATACCCATTTGTTTATGTCTCTTTCTTCGGAGGTGGTGATGATAGAGTTATTGATGATGTAGGCTTGTCGTCCATCTTCCAAGGCATAGGCTCACCATCATAGAAGGATGATCGAGTCTCCGGGATCCTCAAATCTGCAGCCAAACTCATCCTCTTGAATCTATATTCATACTCATAGTTTTGATTTTGCAGGTCATAGATCTGGGCTTGGAGGTGCTCGATTTTCTCATGAAGCTTGAAGATGGTCTCCCCAATGTTCTTGGCATCCAGCTTGTGGTTGTTGGTGAACTCCGCGATCATCATGTGGTTGGCGTTGAGTCCGTGTTCCACCATCCCTTGGCACTCGAAAACTTGTTGTTCCATTGCTTCGAGTCTTGTCTCCATGCTTCCAATCCTCCTTGGTCCCTCAACATCGCGGATGTGCGGCACCCCCTCATGCATCTCAATGGTTTGAGGGTGTTGCAGCACCTCCGCGAGGTAGGGGTTGATGACTTTCTTGAAAAACTTCTCCTTGGGGGCACTTGAAGACGTCATGGTGATCTAGATCTGTCAGAAAAACAGCTCGAAACAAAAACACAGGATTTTGTCATGGTACGGTGGACAAAACCTTCAGGAGATTATATAATGAATTTTGCCCATCCAAAAGAAGTATCATGCAAGAAAACGGAGTCCGTAGAGCACACGAGGTGCCCACGAGGTAGGGGTTCGCGCCCAAGGGGTAGGGCGCGCCCTCCACCCTCGTGGACGCCTCGTTTCCTTCCCGGACTACATGTTTTCATATTTTATTAAATATTCCAAAATGGAGAAAAATTGTTATTAGAACTGTTTTGGAGTCAGTTTACTTACTGTACCACATACCTATTCCTTTTCGGAGTCTGAAACATTCTGGAAAGTGTCCCTTATGTATTCCTTCGGGGTCACGGTTTCAATAACATTAGTTTCAACATTTATTGGATTACCTGAGATATAATGTTTGATTCTTTAACCGTTCACCACCTTCGGATTTGTGCCTTCGAAGTTGTTGATTTTTATGGCACCGGACCGATAGACCTCCTCGATAACTTAAGGACCTTCCCATGTAGAGAGGAGTTTTCCTGTAAAAAATCTTAAACGAGAGTTGAAAAGCAACACATAATCACCTACATTAAACTCACGCTTTTGTATCCTTTTGTCATGCCATCTTTTAGCTTTTTCTTTAAACAGTTTGGCATTCTCATAGGCTTGAGTTCTCCATTCATCTAGTGAGCTAATGTCAAATAACCTCTTCTCACCAGCAAGTTTGAAATCACAATTGAGTTCTTTAATGGCCCAATATGCCTTATGTTCTAGTTTGAGAGGTAAGTGACAAGATTTTCCATAAACCATTTTACATGGAGACATACCCATAGGATTTTTATATGCAGGTCTATAAGCCCATAATGCGTCATCAAGTTTCTTGGACCAATTCTTTCTAGATCTATTAACAGTCTTTTGCAAAATCAATTTAAGCTCTCTGTTACTCAGTTGTACTTGGACACTAGACTGTGGGTGATATGGAGATGCAATTCTATGATTAACATCATACTTAGCAAGAATTTTAGAAAAGCACCATGAATAAAATGTGAACCACCATCAGTCATTAGGTATCTAGGGACTCCAAGCCTCAGAAAAATAACTTCTTTAAGCATCTTAATAGAGGTGTTATGATCATCACTACTAGTTGGAATAGCTTCTACCCATTTAGTAACATACTCAACAACAAGTAAAATATGTGTATACCCATTAGAGGAAGGAAACGGTCCCATATAATCAAAACCCCAAACATCATATGGTTCAATAACAAGTGAATAATTCATAGGCATTTCTTGACGTCTATTAATATTACCAATTCTTTGACATTCATCGCAAGACAAGACAAACTTACGGGCATCCTTGAAGAGAGTAGGCTAATAAAAACCAGATTGCAATACCTTATGCGCAGTTCTATCTCCAGCGTGCTGTCCTCCATAAGCCTCGGAGTGACACTTGCGTAGGATCTGTTCCTGTTCATGCTCAAGTACAGAACGTCTAATAACACCATCTACTCCTTCTTTAAAAAGATGTGGGTCATCCCATAAGTAATGTCTTAAATCATAGAAAAACTTTTTCTTTTGCTGGTATGTGAAACTAGGTGGTATAAATTTAGCAACAATGTAATAAGCATAATCAGCATACCATGGTGTAGTATGAGAAGCATTTATGATAGCTAATTGTTCATCAGGGAAGCTATCATCAATAGGTAGTGGGTCATAAGGAACATTCTCTAACCTAGACAAGTTGTCTGCAATGGGGTTCTCAGCTCCCTTTCTATCAATAATATGCAAATCAAATTCTTGTAGCAAGAGAACCCATCTAATAAGTCTAGGTTTAGCATCTTTCTTTTCCATAAGATATTTAATAGTAGCATGATCAGTGTGAACAGTTACTTTAGAATCAACACTATAAGGTCTAAACTTATCACAAGCAAATACAACTGCTAAAAATTCTTTTTCAGTAGTAGCATAATTTCTCTGGGCACTGTCTATAGTTTTACTAGCATATTGAATAAAATTTAATTTCTTATCAACTCTTTGTCCTAGAACAACACCTACAGCATAATCACTAGCATCACACATAATTTGAAAGGGTAAATTCCAATCAGGTGGCTGAACAATGGGTGCAGGAATCAAAGCTTTCTTAAGTATTTCAAATGCTTCCACACAATCATCATCGAAGACAAAAGGAATATCTTTTTGTAAGAGATTAGTCAGAGGCCTAGAAATTTTTAGAGAAGTCCTTAATAAACCTCCTATAAAAACCGACATGACCAAGGAAACTTCTTATACCTTTAATGTCTTAAGGACATGACATCTTTTCAATAGCATCAACTTTAGCTTTATCAACTTCAATACCTCTTTCAGAAATTTTATGCCCCAAGACAATGCCTTCATTAACCATAAATTGGCACTTCTCCCAATCCAAGACAAGACTAGTTTCTTCGCATCTCTACAAAACTCGATCAAGGTTGCTCAAGCAATCATCAAAAGAAGATCCATAAACGGAGAAATCATCCATGAAAACCTCAACAATCTTTTCACAAAAGTAAGAAAATATAGCCATCATACATCTTTGAAAGGTAGCAGGTGCATTACATAAACCAAAAGGCATACGTCTATAAGCAGAAGTACCGAAAGGGCAAGTAAAAGTGGTCTTTTCTTGATCCCCTTTTGACACAGGTATTTGAGAGAAACCAGAGTAACCATCTAGAAAGCAAAAATGTGTATGTTTGGATAATCTTTCTAGTATTTGATAAAAGGCAAAGGGTAATGATCCTTTTTAATAGCTTTATTTAATTTGTGGAAATCAATTACCATCCTATAACCTGTAACAATTCTTTGCAGGATCAATTCATCTTTACATTAGGAACGACAGTAATACCTCCCTTCTTAGGGACACAATGGACAGGACTTACCCACTGACTATCAGCAATGGGATAAATTATACCTGCCTCTAGGAGCTTTAGTATTTCTTTTCTTACCACTTCTTTCATCTTAGGATTTAACTGCCTTTGGTGATCAACAACTGGTTTAGTGTCTTTGTCCAATTTTATTTTATGTTGGCATAGAGTGGGACTAATGCCCTTAAGATCATCAAGAGTATATCCAATAGCAGCACTGTGCTTCTTTAGAGTTTTCAATAATTTCTTGTCTTCCTGCTCTGAAAGGTTAGCACTAATAATAACAGGATATATCTTCTTTTCATCAAGATAAGCATATTTAAGAGTATCAGGTAGTGGTTTAAGCTCAAACACGGGATCACCCTTGGGTGGTGGAGGATCCCCTAGGATTTCAACAGGCAAGTTGTGTTTCAAAATAGGTCCCTGTTTAAAGAATACTTCATCTATCTCCCTTCTTTCATTCATAAACTTATCATTTTCATGGTCTAGCAAATATTGTTCTAAAGGATCATTAGGAGGCATGACAATAGAAGAAAGACCAACAATTTCATCCTTACTAGGCAATTCTTTATCATGGGGTTGTCTATGAAATTTTCAAAATTAAACTCATGAGACATATTCCCCAAACCAATAGTAACAACATCCTTTTTGCAGTTTATCCTAGCATTAACAGTATTCAAGAAGGGTCTACCAAATATGATGGGACAAAAGCTATCTTGTGGGGAACCAAGAACAAGAAAATCAACATGATATTTAACT
Source organism: Triticum dicoccoides (assembly GCF_002162155.2). NCBI lineage: Eukaryota > Viridiplantae > Streptophyta > Magnoliopsida > Poales > Poaceae > Triticum > Triticum dicoccoides. The sequence continues at coordinate 509,242,207 of NC_041389.1, forward strand.
TTCCCACACAAGACTTCAACATCTCTAACAATCCCAACTGGTGAAATAGTATCTCTTTTGGCAAGCTTAATTGTAACATCAATTTCTTCTATCTCAGCAGGTGTAGTATCATGCATAATTTCTTTGTATAAGGAATGAGGTATTGCAGTTGCACTAGCACCCATATCACATAAGCCATGATAACAATGATCTCCTATTTTAATAGAAATAACAGGCATGCCTACAACAGGTCTATGTTTATTCTTAGTATCTGGTCTAGCAATTCTAGCAGCTTCATTACAGAAGTAAATAACATGCCCATCAATATTATCAGCCAAGAAATCTTTAACCATAGCAATACTAGGTTCTACTTTAATTTTCTCAGGTGGTGTAGGTGTTCTAGTTTTACCCTTACGAACCATAGTTGAAGCTTTAGCATGATCCTTTATCCTAACAGGGAAAGGTGGTTTGTGAATATAGGTAGTAGGAACAATAGGATCATTATAAGTGATGGTCTTTTCTTCAACTTTAATAGGTGCAACTACTTTTACTTCAATGGGAGGATTATATTTAAACCACTTCTCCTTAGGGAGGTCAACATGAGTAGCAAATGATTCACAGAAAGAAGCTACTATCTCAGAGTCAAGTCCATACTTAGTGCTAAATTAACGAAAAGCATCGGTATCCATAAAAGATTTAACACAATCAAACTTAGGTGGTATACCTGACTCCTTACCTTCGTCGAGATCCCAATCTTCAGAGTTGCGTTTAATTCTTTCCAATAAATCCCATCTGAATTCAATAGTCTTCATCATGAAAGAGTCAGTACAAGAAGTATCGAGCATGGAGCGATTATTAAGAGAAAGCCAAGCATAAAAAATTTGAATAACAATTTCTCTTGACAGCTCATGATTGGGGCATGATTATAACATTGACTTAAGCCTCCCCCAAGCTTGAGCAATGCTTTCTCCTTCACGAGGCCAAAAATTACATATATAATTACGATCACGATGAACAAGATGCATAGGTTAAAACTTCTGATGAAATTCCAATTTCAATCGGTTGTAGTTCCATGATCCCATATCATCACATGACCTAAACCATGTCAATGCCTTTCCCTTCAAATATAAAGGGAATACCTTCTTCTTGATAATGTCCTCGGACATACCTGCAAGCTTAAATAATCCACAAACTTCATCCACATAGATTAGGTGCAAAGCGGGATGCAATGTTCTATCTCCTGTAAAAGGATTAGCTAGCAGTTTCTCTACCATACCAGAAGAAATTTCAAAGGAAACATTTTCAGTAGGTTCAGTAGGTTGAGGAGCAAATCTTTGCTCTACTGGTTGGGGTGAAGATACCCTGAACAAGCCCCTCAAAGGATTACTTTCCATAGTAACAAATGACAGTAAATTTCAGCACACTATATAAATTTTTCCTTACCAAATTCCACTTACCAAAGGCGCTTCACCCCCCGGTAATGGCACCAGAAAAGAGTCTTCATGACCCACAAGTGTAGGGGGTCTATCGTAGTCCTTCCGATAAGTAAGAGTGTCGAACCCAACAAGGAGCAGAAGGAAATGACAAGCGTCTTTCAGTAAGGTATTCTCTTCAAGCACTGAAATTATAGGTAACAAATAGTTTTATGATAAGGTAATTTGTAACGGGTAACAAGTAATAAAAGTAAATAAGGTGCAGCAAGATGGCCCAATCCTTTTTCTAGCAAAGTACAAGCCTGGACAAGTTCTTATATAGAGAAAAATGCTGGGAATTATCATCAAGCTAGTTTTCATTACGCTCATATGATTCGCGTTCGTTACTTTGATAATTTGGTATGTGGGTGGACCGGTGCTTGGGTACTGACCTTTCTTGGACAAGCATCCCACTTATGATTAAACCTATTGCAAGCATCCGCAACCACAAAAGAAGTATTAAGGTAAACCTAACCATAGCATGAAACTTATGGATCCAAATCAGCCCCTTACGAAGCAACTCATAAACTAGGGTTTAAGCTTCTGTCACTCTAGCAACCCATCATCTACTTATTAGTTCCCAATGCCTTCCTCTAGGCCCAAACAATGGTGAAGTGTCATGTAGTCGACGTTCACATAACACCACTAGAGGAAAGACAACATACATCTCATCAAAATATCGAACGAATACCAAATTCACATGACTACTTATAGCAAGACTTCTCCCATGTCCTCAAGAACAAAGGTAACTACTCACAAATCGTATTCATGTTCATAATCAGAGGGGTATTAATATGCATTAAGGATCTGAACATATAATCTTCCACCGAGTAAACCAACTAGCATCAACTACAAGGAGTAATCAATGTTACTAGCAACCCACAGGTAGCAATCTGAGGTTTTGGGACAAAGATTGGATACAAGAGATGAACTAGGGTTTGAGAGGAGATGGTGCTGGTGAAGATCTTGATGGAGATTGACCCCCTCCCGCTGAGAGGATCGATGGTGATGACGATGATGCTGATTTCCCCCTCCCGGAGGGATGTTTCCCCGGCAGAACAGCTCCGCTGGAGCCCTAGATTGGTTCCGCCTCGTGGCGGCGGTGTCTCGTCCCGAAAGCTTGCTTATGATTTTTTTCCAGGGTAAAAGACTTCACATAGCAGAAGATGGGCACCGGAGGCCTGCCAGGTGGCCCACGAGGCAGTGGGAGCGCCTAGGGGGTAGGGCGCGCCCCCCACCCTTGTGGACGATGGGTGGCCCCCCTCTGGTATTTTCTTTGCTCATTATTTTTTATTAACTCCAAAAATAACTTCTATGGAGTTTCAGGACTTATGGAGTTGTGCATAATAGGTCTCTAATATTTGCTCCTTTTCCAGCCCAGAATTCCAGCTGTAGGCATTCTCCCTCTTCATGTAAACGTTGTAAAATAAGAGAGAATAGGCATAATTATTGTGATATAATGTGTAATAACAACCCATAATGCAATAAATACCGATATAAAAGCATGATGCAAAATGGACGTATCACTTGTGCACTATCAACCGTCACTTCATAACTGGAAGATCATAAAGGTGCTCTACAAGTATCTCCGATGGTGTCTATTGGGTTGGCATGGATCAAGACTGGGATCTGTCACTCCGTTTGATGGAGAGGTATCTCTGGGCCCTCTCGGTAATACAACATCACAAGAAGCCTGCAAGCAATGTGACTAAGGAGTTAGTCATGGGATCTTGTATTACATAACGAGTAAAGACACTTGCCGGTAACGAGATTGAACTAGGTATGAGATACCGATGATCGAATCTCGGGCAAGTAACATACCGATGGACAAAGGGAACTGCATAAGGGATTAACCGAATCCTTGACATCGTGGTTCAACTAATAAAAGATCTTCGAGGAATATGTAGGAACCAATATGGGCATCCAGGTCCCGCTATTGGTTACTGACCAGAGAGGTGTGTCGGTCATGACTACATGATTCTGAACCCATAGGGCCGCACGCTTAATGTTCGTTGACAATAGAGTAGTATTGGGATATTTGATGATTGGTAAACGAATGTTGTTTGGTGTCCCAGATGAGATCCCGAATGTCATGAGGAGTCTCGAAATGGTCGAGAGGTAAATATTTATATATGGAAAGTTGTTTTCAGGGTTCCGGAAAAGTTTTGGTTTTTTCGGTATTGTATCGAGAGGCGACATGGCCTTATTGGGCTAGGCGCACACAAGTCCCTCAAAGGCCCATGTAGTTGGGAAAGGTGGAAAGTCCACTTTTGTATGGAAGCGAAGGAGGAGGACTAGGATTCCACCTCCTCCCCCGTTGGTTGCGCCCTAGGGTTTGAAGGGGATGTTCCCCACGCCCCTCCACATATATATAGAGGGGAGGGGTGCCCCAAGTGGATACACAAAGCCCTTGGCGCCCCTCTCTCCCATTACTCCGTAGTTCCACCGCTTTGTCCCGGTGACGCTTAGAGAAGCATTGTCAGTGCTTCACCAACACCATCACCACCACGCCGTCGTGTTGGTTGTGATCCCATGTACTTATCATCTCCTGCTTGCTGAATCAAGAAGGACGAGACGTCATCGAGCCACACGTGTGCTAAACTCGGGTGTCCGTTCGGCACTAGATCGGTTGGATTGTGATCGGATCGCGAAGAGTACGACTACATCAACCGCGTTATATACGCTTCCGCTTAGCAATCTACAAGGGTATGTAGATGCTCTCCCCCTCTCGTAGCTATGCATCTCCATGGATAGATCTTGCGCGTGCATAGATTTTTTTTTCCAATGCAACGTTACCCAACAGTGGCATCATGAGCCAGGTTTATGCGCAGATGATATGTACGAGTAGAACACAAAGGAGTTGTGGGCGGTGATGTTCATATTGCTTACCATCAATGTCTTATTTTGATTCAGCGGTATTGTGGGATGAAGCGGCTCGGACCAACCTTACATGTCCATGTACATGAGACCGGTTCCACCGACTAACATGCAACTTGTTTTGCATAAGGTGGCTGGCGGGTGTCTGTCTCTCCCACTTTAGTTGAATCTAATTTGACTATGGTGGTCCTTGCAGAAGGTTAAATAGCAACTTGATAATCACCATTGTGGTTTTGCACAGGTAATAACGGTTCTTGTTAGTTGCCCATAGCAGCCATGTAAAACTTGCAACAACAAAGTAGAGGACGTCTAACATGTTTTTGCAGAGCATGTTGTGATGTGATATGGCCAGGACGTGATATGATATATGTTGATGTATGAGATGATCATGTTTTGTAGTAAGTTCACGACTTGCATGTCGATGAGTACGATAACCGGCAGGAGCCATAGGGTTGTATTTAACTTATTGTATGACCTGTGTGTCAATCACTAAGCGCCATGTAATTGCTTGACTTTATCGCCATGCATTAGAAATAGTTGTAGAAGCAATAGTTGGCGAGACGACCCCGACGCAACGATGGAGATCAAGGTGTCGCACCGGTGATGATGGAGATCATGCCGTTGCTTTGGAAATGGAGATCAAAAGCATAACATGATGATGGCCATATCATGTCACATATTTTGATTGCATGTGATGTTTATCATTTTTGCATCTTATTTTTCTTAGAATGACAGTAGTATTATAAGATGATCCCTTCACTTAATTTCAAGATAAAAGTGTTCTCCCCGAGTATGCACAGTTGCTAAAGTTCGTCGTTTCGAAGCACCTCGTGATGATCGGGTGTGATAGACTCCATGTACAACAGGTGTAAGCCAGCCTTGCACATGCAGAATACTTGGGTTAAACTTGATGAGCCTAGCATGTACAGACATGGTCTCAGAAGACTGGAGACCGAAAGGTCAAACATGAGTCATATAGTAGATATGATCAACATGGAGATGTTCACCATTGAATACTACCCCATCTCACATGATGATTGGACATGGTTTAGTTGATTTGGATCATCTATCACTTAGACAACTTGGGGGATGTTGATTTAAGTAGGAGTTCATTAGTAATTTGATTAATTGAACTAAATTTATCATGAACTTAGTCCTTATAGTCTTTGCAAATCTATGTTGTAGATCAATGGCCCATGCTACTGTTCCCTTGAATTTTAATGCGTTCTTAGAGAAAGCTAAGCTGAAAGATGATGGTAGCAACTATACAGTCTCGGTCCGTAATTTGAGGATTATCCTCATTGTTGCACAGAAGAATTATGTCCTTGATGCACCGCTAGGTGACCGACCTGCTGCAGAAGCTGATGCAGACGTTATGAACGTCTGGAAGGCTCGATCTGATGACTACTCAATAGTTCAGTGTGCAATGCTTTACGGCTTGGAACCAGGACTTCGAAAGCGTTTTGAACGCCATGGAGCGTATGAGATGTTCCAAGAGCTGAAGTTAATACTTTAAGCAAATGCCCGGGTTGAGAGATATGAAGTCTCCAACAAGTTCTTTAGATGTAAGATGGAGGAGAACCGTTCTGTCAGTGAACACATACTCAGAATGTCAGGGTACCACAACCACTTGACTCGGTTGGGAATTGATCTTCTAGCTGGGACTGTTATTGATAGAGTTCTTCAGTCACTGCCACCAAGCTGCAAAGGCTTCATGATGAACTATAATATGCAAGGGAGGGAGAAAACAATTCCCGAGCTCTTCGCGATGCTTAAGGCCGCGGAGGTAGAAATCAAGAAAGAGCATCAAGTGTTGATGGTTAACAGGACCACAAGTTTTTTAAAAAAAATGCAAGGGAAAGAAAGGGAACTTCAAGAAGACCAGCAAGCAAGTTGCCACTCTAGCGAGGAAGCCCAAAGCTGACCCAAGCCTGAGACTGAGTGCTTCTACTACAAGGGTAATGGTCACTAGAAGTGGAACTGCCCCAAATACTTGGCAAATAAGAAGGATGGCAAAGTGAACAAATGTATATTTGATATACATGTTATTGATGTGTTCCTTACTAATGCTTGTGGTAGTGCCTGGGTATTTGATATCGATTCAGTTGATCTTATTTGCAACTCGAAATAGGAGCTGCAGAATAAATGAAGATTGGCTAAGGATGAGGTGACGATGCGCGTCGGGAATGGTTCCAAGGTTGATGTGATCGCCGTCGGCACACTACCTCTACATCTACCTTCGGTATTAGTTTTAGACCTCAATAATTGTTATTTGGTACCAGCGTTGAGCATTAACATTATATCTGGATCTTGTTTATTGCGAGACTGTTATTTATTTAAGTCAGAGAATAATGGTTGTTCTATTTATATGAGTAACATCTTTTATGGTCATGCACCCTTAGTGAATGGTCCATTCTTGTTGAATCTTGATAGTAGTGATACACATATTCATAATATTTATGCCAAAAGATGCAAAGTTGATAATGATAGTGCAACATACTTGTGGCACTGCCGTTTAGGTCATATTGGTGTAAAGCGCATGAAGAAACTCCATACGGATGGACTTTTGGAATTACTTGATTATGAATCATTTGATACTTGTGAACCATGCCTCATGGGTAAGATGACTAAAACTCCGTTCTCTGGAAGAATGGAGTGAGCTAATGACTTATTGGAAATAATACATACCGATGTATGCAGTCCGATGAGTATTGAAGCACGCGACGGGTATCATTATTTTGTACCTTCACAGATGATTTGAGTAGGTATGGGTATATCTACTTGATGAAACACAAGCGTGAAACATTTGAAAAGTTCAAAGTATTTAAGAGTGAAGTGGAGAATTATCGTAACAAGAAAATAAAGTTTCTACGATCTGATCATGAAGGCGAATATTTGAGTTATGAGTTTGGCCTTCAATTAAAACAATGCGTAATAGTTTCACAACTCGCACCACCTGGAACACCACAGTGTAATGGTGTGTCTGAACATCGTAACCATACTTTATCAGATATGGTGTGTTCTATGATGTCTCTTATCGACTTGCCACTATCGTTTTGGGGTTATGCATTAGAGGCAGCCGCATTCATGTTAAATAGGGCACCATCTAAATCCATTGAGACGACACCGTATGAACTATTGTTTGGCAAGAAACCCAAGCCGTCGTTTCTTAAAGTTTGGGGATGCGACGCTTATGTCAAAAGGCTTCAACCTGACAAGCTCGAACCAAAAACGGAGAAGTGCGTGTTCATAGGATACCCTAAAGAAACTATTGGGTATACCTTCTACCACAGATCCGAAGGCAAGATCTTTTTTGCTGAGAATGGATCCTTTCTAGAGAAGGAGTTTCTCTCGAAAGAAGTGAGTGGGAGGAAAGTAGAACTTGATGAGCTAGTTGTACCTTCTCTCAAATTGGAATTTAACACATCAGAGAAAACCGTTCTCGTAATGTCTACACCAACCAGAGAGGAAGCAAATGATAATGATCATGGAACTTCAGATCAAGTTACTACTAAACCTCGTAGGTCAACTAGAACACGTTTTGCACCAGAGTGGTACGATAATCCTGTCCTGGAAGTCATGTTGTTAGATAACGGAGAACCTATGAACTATGAAGAAGCTATGATGAGCCCATATTCTGACAAATGGCTTGAGGCCATGAAATCTGAGATAGGATCCATGTATGAGAACAGAGTGTGGACTTTGGTGGACTTGCCCTATGATCGGTAAGACATTGAGAATAAATGGATCTTCAAGAGGAAGACATATGCTGATGGTAATATCACTATGTACAAAGCTCGACTTGTCGCAAAAGGTTTTCAACAAGTTCAAGGAGTTGACTAAGATGAGACTTTCTCACCCGTAGCGATGCTTAAGTCTATCAGAATCATGTTAGCAATTGCCGCATTTTATGATTATGAAATCTGGCAAATAAACATCAAAACTGCATTCCTTAACGGGTTTCTTAAAGAAGAGTTGTATATGATGCAACCAAAAGGTTTTGTGGATCCTAAGGGTGCTTACAAAGTGTGCAAGCTCCAGCGATCCATCTATGGACTGGTGCAAGCATCTCGGAGTTGGAATATATGCTTTGATGAGATGATCAAAGCATTTGGTTTTATACAAACTTACACAGAAGCCTGTATTGACAAGAAAGTGAGTGGGAGCTCTGCAGCATTTCTAACATTATATGTGGATGACATACTGCTGATTGGAAATGATATAGAATTTCTGGATAGCATAAAATGATATTTGAATAAGAATTTTTCAATGAAAGACCTCGGTGAAGCTGCTTACATATTGGGCATCAAAATCTATAAAGATAGAACAAGACGCCTAATAGGACTTTCACAAAGCACATACCTTACAAAGTTTTGAAGAATTTCAAAATGGACCAGTCAGAGAAAGGGTTCTTGCCTGTATTGCAAGGTGTGAAGTTGAGTAAGACTCAAAGGCCGACCACGGAAGAGGATAGAGAGAGAATGAAAGTCATTTTCTATGCCTCAGCCATAGGCTCTATAATGTATGACATGCTGTGTACTAGACCTGAGGTACCAAAGTGATCTGGGAGTAGATGTAGGATTTCGGGTTCCGCAAACCCTTGAGAGGTTCGAACTCTGAGGTGCGTGCAGAGATCTCAACCTACCCAGCCTGCCAACTCGCAATCCTCACAGCCTAGCGCGACGAACTCGAAAGGAAAGAGAGACACAATGGTTTATCTTGGTTCGGGCCACCTTGCGGTGTAATACCTTACTCCAGCCTTGTGGTGGATTGCCTCAAGGGGCCGAGGATGAAATAGTACAGTGGTTGAACAACATCATGAGGTGAGGTTTTCTTGAGCTCAAGAGAGCTGGTGAGATGGTGAGGGTGTAATGGATCCGATCCCCCTATGGTGGTGGCTAGGTCCTCTTTATAGTGGCCTTGGTCCTCTTCCTAGATGTTGGCGGGAAGGGATCCCACAATGGCCAGATTTCAAGGGAGACAACAAGTACATCCTATCCCGACTAAAGTGGTATTCGCCTGCAAAAGCCTCTGGTCGTGACGCTGCGGTGGGCTCGGCGATGACCTCCGTCCTGCGTCTTGGCGGTCTTGGTCTTGTTGCACCAGAACGGAAACCTTTGGTTGATTCCTTGGGACTCCGCGCCTGCTGCTTGCCTTCCTTGCACCAAAGGGGAAACTGGTATACTGCACCCGATGGCGCCCGCCTGGCCTTGGTCGTCATGGCTCACGTTAGCTGAGCCTCGCGAGGTGTGCCTTGCATAGAGATCTCCGCTCCTTAGGAGCCAGCCTGGGGAGGCCGACCCCCTTGGAGGTCTTGGCTTCGTCTGCCTCACGAGGCTTGGCCCCTCGCGAGGGTCTTGAGTTGTTGATGCTGAAGATGGGACGTACTAGGCCGTCGATGGAGCCACGCAGTGGGCTGCAGGCAGGCAAGTCTGGGTACCCCTGTATCCAAAATGCCGACAGTAGCCCCCGGGCCCAAGGCACGCTTGGACTTGGCTTCTAGGTGAAGCCAAAGGGCAAGTGTAGAGCGCCACGGGCCCTAACTGTCCGCGGCCTTGGACGACGCGTGGCGATTGATGGGACGTGGGCGTCTCCACTTCCCCATGCTGCCTTGAAATCCGCCAAGCCTGGCGGCCGCGTGTTGCCAGAGAAGTCCGCCCCTGTAGATTGCTGTGCTTGGCCTTGGTCTCCTTCCTCCCCCGGCTTGCAATCCTCCTCGCAGATCCAGCTTCAGCGTCGTTCCCCCTTCCTTACTTCCGCCATGGCCCCGCAGCAGAGGAAGAAGAAAGGGAGGTCGCACGCCCCGGCTGGACCCTCGCCGGCCTTGGAACCTGCTCTCGAGCTGTCGACGGTGATCAATCGAGAGGGGCTGGACAAGGTTTGCCCCGCTCTCACCACTGATTCCAATGAGTGGAAGGCAATGATCGCCCGGCCCGTGTCCTGGCTCGCGGGTGACATGAGCGCCACCGAGATTCCTATCCATCTTCATGCCCTCTTCGCGAGCCTAATTCCCCCTTTCTCCCCTTTCTTCAATGCCATAATATTGCACTACCAGATCCACCTGGATCCCCGCTCCATCATCCTCCTTGTTGTCTTCACTTTCCTTTGCGAAGCCATGGTCGGCATTGCTCCTTCCGTAGCCCTGTTTCATCATTTCTTCTTGCTCCGTCTGGTCGACGCCCGCCAACGCTCGGGGTGCATGGCCTTTGAAGCTGTTGCGGTGACGGCCGGCTGGGGATCGACTTCGAGCTATCACCAGATGCGAAAGGGTTCTGGAAGCAGTGGTTGTTTGTAGATGCTGGTACGCGCAGCCCCTGCTTCTGACCCCTCAGGTGCCTGCGGAGCCCAGCTCCGGCTGGGGGCATGTGAAGCTTGTCGACCATTGGCTAGCCCACGTCTAGAAGCGGCTGGCCTCGCTGCAGAAGCTAGGGATGACGGTGCAAATGGTGGTGCAGGAATTCGTCCAGTGGCGCATCGCCCCACCCCAACGCCAGTCCCGCCCGATGTGGGCCCTCACTGGCGCCGAGGACTCCATGAGGCTCCAAGCATTTGCGCTACCTTCCAAGACACCGAGCAAGGTGCTCGAGCTTTTGACGGGTGTATCCAAACCTGCCGAGCTTCCAGGGAAGGGCTGCCTCCTCTACCTATGCTCAAACAAGGTAGCCTTTGTGAAGCAGATGCCCATCTTTGACGAGTGGGGGTTATGCCCGGAGGGCCTTGAAGGACCTCGCGAGAATCCCATCCTCGTGGCTCCCCTGCTTCTTGACCCTGCAGCGCGCGCCCCAAATGTGGAAGCGGGGAGGCACACGCTGTCGGTGTCAAAACCGGCGGATCTCGGGTAGGGGGTCCCGGACTGTGCGTCTAAGGCTAATGGTAACAGGAGGCTGGGGACACGATGTTTACCCAGGTTCGGGCCCTCTCGATGGAGGTAATACCCTACTTCCTGCTTGATTGATCTTGATGATATGAGTATTACAAGAGTTGATCTACCACGAGATTGTAGAGGCTAAACCCTAGAAGCTAGCCTATGATTATGATTGTTCTTGTCCTACGGACTAAACCCTCCGGTTTATATAGACACCGGAGGGGGCTAGGGTTACACAGGGTCGGTTACAGAGAAGGAGATCTACATATCCGAATCGCCAAGCTTGCCTTCCACGCAAAGGAGAGTCCCATCCGGACACGGGACGAAGTCTTCAATCTTGTATCTTCATAGTCCAACAATCCGACCAAAGTATATAGTCCGGCTGTCCGAATACCCCCTAATCCAGGAATCCCTCAGTAGCCCTTGAACCAGGCTTCAATGACAATGAGTCCGGCGCGAAGATTGTCTTCGACATTGTAAGGCGGGTTCCTCCTCCGAATACTCCATAGAAGATTTTGAACACGAGGGTCGTGTCCGCCTCTACTACCATCGTAGAGAGAACAATATTCCACAAATCTAATCTGCTGACAACTTTTTGTAGAGTGACACCACGGCCCGGTCATTATTTGAACTGTTTTTCACAACCAGCCACTGCACATATTGCGAGGCGGTTTCATTGGCACGTCTTGTCGAAGCAAAGATTGTGTCCCCTTATTGCAGGATTCTCATCAATACGAGCATGGGTAACCCAACCGCGTTTGTTAATATGACTCCTTGATTTTAGGCAAGTTCCAAACAGTCACGCGGGGGACGCTTGATATTCACCCCCTTTATTAAGGGGCCAAGGTCTTATCCTTTCACACCCGCATTCGATCCTCCCCTTCCCTCACCTCGAGTTCCAACACCCAAGGCTCAGGCTCAAGCGCTTCGGACCTTCAATCATGTCCGGATCCAACCTTCAAGGCCGGTGGATGGCCTCCTTTTTCACAGAGGAGGACATCAAGAAGCTTAGGGAGGCCAGGTACCTGACCACTGACATCCTGCATAGCTGCCTGCACAAGGGCAGGTCATCCCCACTCCCAAACCCAACGAGAGCGTCGTATTTGTTTCCCACTTCCTCCGAGGGCTAGGCTTTAGTATTGATCCCTTTGTTAGAGGGCTCATGTTCTATTACGGGCTAGATTTCCATGATCTGGCTTCGCATTCCATCCTTCACATCTTGTCGTTTATCGTCGCATGTGAAGCCTTCCTCCACGTCACCCCACACTTCAGCCTGTGGCTCAAGACCTTCAATGTGAAGCAGAAGATGGTTGATGGGCGACACGCAGAGTGTGGAGGCGGTATAATAAGCAAAGGTGTCAATGCCCCATGGCCCAAGGGTTCCTTCTCGGAGGTGTCCGACTTATGGCAACGGGAGTGGTTCTATATCACAGCTCCCCGAGGCACAAAGTGGGTGGCTGTCCCTGCCTTCCGCTCGGGCCCTCCGCCTCAACTAGCGTCATGGGGGCCTGCTAATGACGTACCGACACTGCAAAGCCACATTCGGGATCTTCTTAAGAGGGATATCAGCCTCATCAAAATAATTCAAGTAATGCTAGTCCATCGGATCCTGCCGTGCAAACGTCGACCTCTCCGGATGTGGGAGTTCAACCCAGAAGGAACTATTCAGCACTTCTTCGGCGTGACGCTTGAAGGGATGTATTGGTTATTCTTCGGATCGCGAGTAAAGTGTCCGGACACCACCAAGGATGCGGGCCTGAACTGCAATTGTCCGGATACTCAAGTAAGTAACTCCGCAACCGAACAGGCTTTTTATGTTTATCATAACATTATTCTGAAAACTACCCTTGGCCAGGACTGGCTAAGAAAGGCGGAGAGGATTAGGTGTTCGGCCCCTCTTCCCGAAGGCTCGCCGGATCCTTTATTAATCAGGATGCTTGAGCGTGCACCATATCAGGTGCCATTAGGAGAGGATGAGGGGAGGGATAGAGAAGCCGAAAGTGGGCTTCATACATTGTACATCCAGACCGGGGGAATTGATGCCTCCAAGAAGGAGGATTATCGTGGAGGTGAATCTAAAATCCCCTTCCCTCACGGGAAGAAAAGGGCTGCCTCCGAAAACTTGGAAGCGGAGGTTTCTAAACAAGGGAAGGAACCTTTGCCAGTTGGCCCTGCCCCGGAGGGCGTCCGCAGCGTGCAGCGCCTGCAAGAGAGCCAACCCTCCATCGAGCCGTAAGTGAACCAAAAGCACTTTAGTAAATATATCCTATTTTAACTCTGAGTGTAATAACCGAGATCTATCTCTTGCAGTCCGGCTTGTAGCCCTTCTCAACAGAGCTCGTCGTCGGGGGATCTTCTTCCGGAGATGATGGAGAGCGGAACGCCTCACCTTGCCTCCCCACCCCATGGGGCGGACGACCCCGAGGTGTCGTCATGGAGGATTTCTCCTGATCCGCCAAGGCCAGAAGTTAATACTTCGGCCGCCCGAAGCTCGGAGTATTCGGCTCCCAAGGAGAGTAGTAGGAAGAGTCCGGGGTTGTCCGGCATGCAGCCGGACACACTGACGGGTTTTCTGGAGCAAGCAACTATCCCAGAGGCGCATCGTACCTTAATGGGTACGGTGTTTGAGAGGATCTCTTCCGCCAAAAGCGGGTTGGATGAAGCTTTTATGAGCCTGCTCAAAGGCTTTGAGGTACACAAAATAATATATATATTTTCAGCTGTACCGCACATACTAGGTGTGCTCTGTGTAGATAGTAGCCCCTGAGACTCTGGTTGCCATCTAGGGGTGGCAAACAGAGGACCATAATCCTAGGTAATCACTGCACTGCTTTTATGTATAGGCGGCTAAGGGTCCGACGGCTGACCGAACTGCTAATTTTGCCAAACTAAAGCGGCAGCTTGACGTGGCGGATGCCGACATCGTGCTTGTGAACAAGCGGCTTGACGAGGCCCAGGGTATGTATTTTCAGCTTGTCAACACAATTTAAGAGGAGCATGATGCTAGTATCTATAATATGCTGTGACTGCAGATGGAGCTGCTGCCGTGGAGACCCTTAGGGTGGAGCTTGCCCTAGCCAAGGAGCAAGCCAGGAGAAGTGATGCGGCTGCTCTGAAGGCGACCAAGGAGTTGAGAGCCGAACAGGCTGCTCATCGCCAGAGCGAAGAAAAAATTGCCAAGATGACTGTTGAGCTTCAGGATGCCGCCGACCGTTATGAGCTCCTTGAAAAGGAAAATCAAGTGAAAGCGGCTGACCTGAATAAGGCTTTGGAAGCAGCTAAGGAGACTCGCTCTGAGATCAGAGCGGCAAAGAAGGAGCTTCATCAAGCCGGAGATATCACGGCTGGGAAGCCCTTTCTGTTGCTGACGAAGTTCGGAGACCCAAAGTACGCCCCTCTAGATCAATTATGGAGTGCTAAGGACGCGTACTTGGACATGGCCAAGAGTGCTGCTGATGCGACTGAATATTTCAAAGATCAGAAAGATCAAGAGGTAGAACGGTTGTTTTGGTCGCAGTTCAGTGCTCCAAAGCGTCTGCTGCTATTGAATGAACAAATGGCTGAGTGGGTGAGCTCCATAGGTTATCTAGGCTTGCCATGAGGTCTGTCGTGGATCATCTTTGGCCGAAGGGACCAAGGCCGGACAGTTACTTTGGTTTAGTGCAACAATTCCTTGGTGCTGTTTCGCATATCAACGCTATGAAGAGGTCGGCGTGCATAGAGGGTGCGCGGGTGGCTCTTGCCTGTGTCAAGACATACCGGGCGGGGATGGAGGCCACTGGATTGCGGCCTGGGGTCCGACGGGAGGCCAGGAGCCAGCCGAGCACTATTTTGAAGAAGTCCTAGAAGGTGCCCGCTTAATAGAGGCGCAGTGCTCGAAGAGTACCATGTTTGAGTGACATGTATCTGAGTTGTAAAAACAATGTGATATTGATTATAAAGGCTGTGTTTATACTTTTTCCTGAAAGTATCATGTGTGGTCGTTTATGTATTTATGTATATAACCTGAAAGTTAGCAGTCGTCGGCTTCCGCCCCACGCATATAATGCGGGGGTGTTCAAAAAAGCGCGTAATCACACTTGATCCAACGTCTTAGTCCATTAAGGAGGTGATAGCGCGGCGAACCATGCAATCAGACTATATAGCTTTAACACTTTCACTTAGCCATAGGAGTTTGACGATGGGGCTACTATGTAGCCCCTAGTACATTCGCGTTCATCTGAATACGGTGCGCGTATGTACATGACCGGGAAACCGGTCCTTCGTTAATGCAGAGGAATCGTGAAGATTCCGCTGAGTCATCGAGTGGTTGATCAGTTTCTCGCTTTATCATGACAGCCAGTTTTCGGCTTTCTCTACTAAGGTGCTCACTGAGATGAACCAGGGCACAATCGCAGTAGTTCTCCGGGTGCCCCCTTAGCCGATAGAGCAGAGCGTAAGGCAGCAAAACACGGGAGCCGGGCAAACCCAACATTTAACCAAAGACATGATTCGGGGTTGATGCATATAAGGCCAAACTCGCGACGCCGAACACTCCCTAAGGTATTCGGACTTTATGACATATACTAGGCTGAGTAACGCCCTCAATAATGAGCCCTGTGTTTCTAGATACATGCATTAGTCTGGCATGAAGAAATGTCAAGAACGCCAGTATCCCTCTCCGTTCTGTTAAGTGTCCGGAGGGTATGAAGCAACAAGATATAGTAAAAAGGTTTACGCAGGGTTTTAATCTAAAAAGAAACCTTTGAGTGGGGCCTTGCTGCACGTCTGCGCCTTTATCTCCGTTGTGCCGTATTCTGGAAGGGTGTAGCACGATGATCGTCTGTAAAACGGAAAAACCCTGGTGAAAAAATTCGTGCAAAGAGTTGGTTAATCTAAACAAACCATGAAAATGCAATATGTTATTATATTAATAGGGTCGAGCCGGACTATAGGCTTCTTCTTGTGAGCAGCCCCTAGCACCACCTATGGGGGTATAACTATTAACCCGAGCTCAGGTTCATCTGAGCTATTACATCTGGTGGGGAGCTAGACTCGCCTAACCGTGTCCGTGGTCCTGACGACCGACCGTTTATTGGTTGGAGGGGCCTCTCAGTGTTCAGCTGCTAGAGCCGCCACATATTCTTCCGCACATAAGGAACGCTCTGTATTTCCGCTAACTGTAATCGCCACGTGGACCGGGCATCTTAAGTTTAAGATAGGCGTAGTGCGGTACTGCATTAAAACGAGCAAAGGCCATTCTACCAAGTAGTGCGTGATAGCCGCTTCGGAATGGAGCGATGTCGAAGATTAGTTCTTCGCTTCTGAAGTTGTCGGGAGAACCGAATACAACCTCTAGTATTAGAGAGCCCGTGCAGCGGGCCTCAATGCTTGGTATCACTCCTTTAAAGGTAGTATTACTTTGGCTGATTCTTGACGGGTCTATCCCCATTTTGCGGATAGTGTCCTGATATATCAGGTTAAGACTACTGCCGCCGTCCATGAGGACTCGAGTGAGATGGTATCCATCAATTACTGGGTCGAGCACTAAGGTAGCCGATCCTCCGTGCCGGATACTAGTCGGATGATCCCTGCGATCAAAGGTGATCAAGCAGGCCGACCAGGGATGTATTTGGGGGCAACAGGCTCTACAACGTATACGTCTCGGAGTGTGCATTTGTGCCTTCTCTTTGGAATGTGAGTTGCGTATATCATATTCACTGTTTTGGCTGCTGGTGGGAATTTTTTCTGTGCCCCAATGTTCGGCTGGCGGGGCTCATCCTCGTCTTCACTTGGCGTCTCCCTCCCCTTGTGTTTGGCATTTAGCTTGCCAACCTGCTTGAAAACCCAGCACTCTCTATGGGTGTGGTTTGCAGGTTTTTCGGGGGTGCCATGAATGTGACATAACTTGTCTAGAATCTTATTTAGGCTGGACGGTCCATCCCTAATGCCTTTAAATGGCTTCTTCTGTTGACCAGGTCGAGAGCCCCTAAATCCAGCGTTGACCGTCGTGTTATCTGGGCTGTCTTCATTGTTTCGACACTTGTTTTTATTGCGTCGTGGCTTCCCGTTGCCATGCCTAACTTCGGATGTGCCTGGGTCGCTGGTGCTGCTACGGGCCAACCAGCTGTCCTCGCCCGTGCAAAAGCGGGTCATAAGGCTTGTAAGGGCTGCCATTGTCCTCAGCTTTTCTTGGCCGAGGTGTTTGGCGAGCCATTCGTCTTGGATACTGTGCTTGAAAGCCGCTAAGGCTTCAGCATTCGGACAATCGATGATTTGATTCTTCTTAGTAAGAAATTTGTTCCAAAGTTTTCGGGCTGACTCTCCGGGCTATTGAATTATGTGACTTAAATCGTCTGCATCCAGAGGTCGGACATAGGTCCCTTGAAAATTGACCCTAAAAGCATCCTCAAGTTCCTCCCAACTTCCAATGGAGTTTTCGGGGAGGCTTTTCAACCAATGCCGAGCTGGTCCTTTTAACTAGAGGGGAAGGTATTTAATGGCGTGGAGATCATCTCTGCAATTCATGTGGATATGGAGGATAAAGTCCTCAACCCAGACCCCAGGGTCTGTCATTCTGTCGTATGCCTCTATATTTACGGGCTTAAATCCCTCTGGAAATTCATGATCCAGCACCTCATCGGTGAAGCATAGGGGGTGCACAACACCCATGTATTTGGATGTGTCATGGCATGCTATCGACAGTTGTTGTGTTTAGTGTTGATTCTGAGCTGGTATTCCATCGGTATGATTGTTTTGGTGGTTGTGATCCTGCGCCGGGGCACGTTTTCTAGATCAAAGATGGACCTGGCTACACCGGCTTTTTTGTCTAGGAGCTCACGTAAATCGTGTGCTAACTTGTGTGCGGCATCAGTAGCCGCTCTGTCGCGGCCACGGGGTGGTCGGTCCGGCTGATCGGCCGTATTGTTTTTCGATGGAATGGGCTCTATGGCCTCATCGTCGAATTCGGGCAGTAGCTTGCTCTTTGGGTAGCTCTTTGTGTGGCGGTCATCGCCATATTTTTCTTCAGTGTCTAGCACTTTGTTCCATCTGCGGTTGAGCGTATCCGCGGCTTTAAGCCTTTGCTTATGATTCTTCAAGCTCCTTGCCGTGGCAATAAGCCTTCGATGGAGGTTGTCTTGTTCCAAGTGTTTTTCCGGGATGATGAATGCGTCATTGTCCGGACTGTTCTCTTCTCCGGAGACAGGTTGATGAATTTTACCTTCGGGATCAACGTCATCTGACGTCGGCTCTGGACTATGTTTACTGTCCCCTGGCTCATCCTGCTTCATCGCTGGGTCCATGGGGTCGTCGTTTGCATTGGAGTCGGCCGGGGTGTTATTCTTTCTTGCACTGTTTTTACTATGGCTGGATTTAGAGTGGTGCCTACGGTGTCGCTTTGGTGGCTTATTGAGGGGTTTATCCTTCGTTGTATCATCACCATCGCCTTCTTTTGGCGTGTCCACTACATATATATATATATATATATATATATATATATATATATATATATATGTATATATATATATATATATAGATCATATGATGAGGTGGCAGTCCAGTGCCTGGTGGGCGGTGGTTCGTGTTCTTCTCCTTCATCGCCGTAAGTACCGTCGATGTCTTCGGAGTTGAAATCCAACGTGTCGGTTAAGTCATCGACAGTGGCTGTGAAGTGGGTGGTGGGTGGGGAACAAATTTCTTCGTCGTCCGCTTCCCACTCGAGCCAGACATAGTTCGGCCAAGAGTCTCCTGACAAAGAGAGAGACCTTAATGAGCTTAGCACATCACCCAAGGGCGAGTGCTGAAAGATATCCGTGGAGGTGAACTCCATGACCGGCGCCCAATCAGATTCGATAGGCACGGGCGTACGTGGTTCGGATCCTGTAGCCGGAGACGAGTCCGAGGGTCTGATGATACCGACCTCATAGGAGGTTGGATCAGTGTTTGGCTTCAAGGACGATGAGTGTGCGGCCTCCGTGGTGGGGTCCATCCGCCAATCCTCGGATGGCACAATCTGCTCCGAATTGTTTCCCGGGGCAGCCGTAGGTGCGATCCCCCGAATACTATCTGATGGCAGATCTAAGTCATGCTCATCGTGACTGTTCAGCGCACCCGACATGGGCTCGAATCCGTTGAAGATCAAGTCTCCGCGGATGTCGGGAGTGTAGTTCAAGCGAAGCCGACCGGGCTATCGATCTGCTCCAGATGGCCAAGCGAGTTGGCCCGCAGTGCGAAGCCGCCGAATACGAAGATCTGTTCGGGGAGGAAAACCTCCTCCTGGACCGTGTTGTTGAAGATGATTGAAGGGGCCATCAAGCCTTGTCGCGACGACACAGTGGAACTCTCAATGAAAGCACCAATGTCGGTGTCAAAACCGGCGGATCTCGGGTAGGGGGTCCTGAACTGTGCGTCTAAGGCTAATGGTAATAGGAGGCTAGGGACACGATGTTTACCCAGGTTCGGGCCCTCTCGATGGAGGTAATACCCTACTTCCTGCTTGATTGATCTTGATGATATGAGTATTACAAGAGTTGATCTACCACGAGATTGTAGAGGCTAAACCCTAGAAGCTATCCTATGATTATGATTGTTCTTGTCCTACGGACTAAACCCTCCGGTTTATATAGACACCGGAGGGGGCTAGGGTTACACAGAGTCGGTTACAGAGAAGGAGATCTACATATCCGAATCGCCAAGCTTGCCTTCCACGCAAAGGAGAGTCCCATCCGGACACGGGACGAAGTCTTCAATCTTGTATCTTCATAGTCCAACAGTCCGGCCAATGTATATAGTTCGGCTATCCGAATACCCCCTAATCCAGGACTCCCTCACACGCCACCAGGTGCCACCAGGGCAGCCTACGAAGGTCAGGCGGCACCAGGTGCTCGAGAGGCCGAGGCTCCTGAGGCCCCGGAAGGGACCATCGCGGGGTCCGTGTGACCCGGTGCTCACGAGAAGGCTGCCTCCCAGGCTCAGGGAAGCGGCTCCGAAGTAGCTGCTGAAGGGGAGGTGCCTCCTGGCGCTCCTGAGGCTGTCACCTAGGGAGCCCCGCCGAGCGCTCCTGCTTCTAGGGGTCACTCCTCGAGGCCCGGTCGGCTTCGCTTGAATCTCGAAGCACTCTGCAAGAGGAAGGGGTCTTCAAGCTGCAATGGTGACACCTACTGGCCGTTGAAGCAGAGGAAGTACATAGCCGTGGACGAGTAAGTACCTCACTCTAGTGACTTCCTGCACGCCATGCTCTTCCTTGACTAGGGCATTGCAGGACCCCCGCGATGGTGAAACCTCAGGAGAGGCGTCCTTTAGGGGCTCATGGCTCGATCCCGACGCACAGCCCCCCGCGCCCAGCTCCCGTGCAAGGCATGGGGCCAACTCTAGCAGCTCGGGCGCTGCTAGGGGGCCTTGGACTTGAGCCTCCTACCTCCTTCTTCTGCAACCTGGCCTAGGGGGCGGGGGACGTGTCGACGACTCCCCCACTAATCACTGCTGGCGATCGGGTTCCCCTTGGTCCGTCTTCTTCTTTGGGCTATGAAGCTGCATCGTCCAACCCCAGCCAGAGGCAGGCGTGACGCTCCACACCCCTCCGGTGGCTCCCAGGGCCGAAGGCGGGCTTGGCCGCGCGCTCGAGTTCATGCGCGGGCGCAGTGCTGTCCGCTTCAAGTTCTTTGGCGAGGCAATGCGCATGATGATCCGACTTGGTGGAGAGCTTGCCGACGTCGATACCTGCCTTGAGGCGGAGGACGACCGGTTGGCGCACGAATGGCACTAGCTGAAAGTCGGCATCAACCTCGGGTAGCTTCAGCGCGATCGGACCGACGCATGCGCTGCGGCTTCCCTTGCAACTTCTCAAGAGGCTTGCGCCCGTGCCCTGGAGGAGGCCGATGCCGTCGACCATTGTCCTGAGGAAGCCGAGGAGTGAGAGCGGGAGCTACTGACTTCAAATGCCGCCCTCGAGCGGGAGATTTAGGCGTGACGGGCCCTCCTGGCCGCGTTGCCGGGCAAAGCGCCTCTCGTCGAGGCGGAGCTTCTGAGACACCAAGAAGACCTGGCGCTAGAGGCTATGGAGCATAGCCTGGCGCCGGAGCGGCTGGAAGTGAGGGAGCGCCAGGAGGCTATGGCTGAGGATGCCATCGCTGCCCGAGAGGCCCGGGTCCAGCTGGAGGTTGAGGAGAGGGTGGCGAAGGCACGCGCGGACCTGGCTAAAGAGCATCACCTGAAGATGGAGCTGCTCGAAGCCGAGCTCGAGGGCAGCAGCACCGCCCTGAAGGTGAAGCTGGAATCTGCTGAACAGCATGAGAGGGATGCCAAGGAAGCTCAAGTTGCTTCTGAGTATGCCTTGGCCTCTGCCCACGCCGAACTGTCTTCCCTTCGACACCAGATCAAGGATACCACGTCCCTTGCGGAGAGGACCGTGAACACAGTGAATCACCGCCTGACGCTGTAGCGCAAGCACGCCTCGATGCTCCAAGATCTCAGAGTCAGGGCTAACTGTGCCTTGGGTAGCATCTGCGATGAGAGCGCTCCTCACCCGCACGAGAACAACTACGCCAGCCACCTCAATTTCTTCATCAACATCGTGACCCTCCTGGAGGATCGGGCCATGAGGGCTCGCGAGCTTGTTGAGGAGAGGAGCCGGGGTCTTCTTGGGCGCGCATTTTCTCGTGTCTTCAACAACCTTCTCGACCGTGATTCCCACTTTGACTTCAATGTTGTGCTAGCCCCCATGCCCACGGTTATTTAGGACAAACTAGCCAGGTGGGTGGATAGCCATGTGGATGCCCTGGTGGCAGAGTTTGCTCCGGAGGTAACGATGATGAAGAGGATGGCCGCGATGACGTGAGCAACTCAAACAGCACGGATGGGGATTATGAAGAAGGTGCGTCCAGCTAGGCTCATGTTTCTTTTGCTTTAACCTGTGTGACAAAAACTTGAACGCATCCTTGTGTGAGCATTTTGAAAGGGGGGGCCCTTATAATGTATGAGATTGCGAAACACTTTAGGAGTAGGGGGCGGAGCGCAACCCAACAGGGTAGTTGCTATGACTTATCTTTGACTCTGCGGGTCTCGAGTGAGTCCTCATGTCGCAATGGTGCTTTCGCCCTTGAGGCGAGCCTGCCACGGGCTCGTGAGGTTCTGAGCCTCCCAAGGGGCTTGCTGGCCTGCCCTTGAGTGCGTCGCGAGGAAGCAACTGCCAGGTCACAGCAAGGTGCGCGCGTGGTGGCTGCAGCCCTGGCCCCTGGGGGGAGCCTTTGCATGCTCGGGGCTGGCCCAGTCATGCTCAACGCGCGCGCACCGCACCCAGCACCCACTCGTGAGGCGCTTGGGGGGGTGCAGCAGGTACGAGTCCTGCTCAAAAACACGAAACCAGAAAGCAAGAGAACAACACAAGACGAGAAAACTTCCCCCCGTTTTTTTCTTTTGGTAAGCACACAAGATCCAAATTCATTCCAAAAAGCCGGCGAATTGAGTATAGAAATAAAGGCGAAAACAAACAGCCGCGTCCGGCGCCTAGCTAGTCTTTGGGTCTTCTCACCAGCGCGGAGCTAAGTTCTTCCACTAGACGTGGGCATAGTCATTGTGGGACAATGTCGATGGCCAGCGCGGAGCATGGTGCTTCCACTTGGGACGTGGGTGGGAGCCCCCGTGAGGCCCCAGGGCGGCACTTAGGAGACTCTGGGGCGTGTACAACCACACTCATTATTACGTGAGAGTGTCACGAGTGAAGACCTTCGTAGGCCGGAACATTGCTTCATGTCGCCCGACGAGGACCCCATCCTGTGCCGCCCCCGACCACCATTGGGATGTCCGGAAACCAGGACAAGACCAAGGGGAAAGGAGGATGCTGACGGCACCCTCGGTGACCGTAGGCCCTCCGCCGGGGGAAGGGCTCGCCGGCGCCTTCCTTGGTAGAGGACCTACCTCTGAGCGGCGCCTTGCTCCGCGCAGCAGGGGGGGCTGGCCCCGGGCTCCCCCCACGCCGCTCCCAAGGCCCTTCGTCCACCTGCGAGTGGGCCACCACCCGAGGGGCGGTAGGTGCAGCTTGGTTCACCTGCGATCCATGGTCAGTGCAAGAGTGCTCCTGAGAGGTTACTTGTACCCAGTGGCCGTCATCGTCAAAAGCGTTGGTGGAGCCCTGCAGTGGCTCACAGGGAGCCTCGGCTTCGTGTACTTCCAGCGCCCAGCTTGGCATGGGGGATTGGCTGGGTCCCTCTCTAGATGCGTACCTTAGGTCCATCGCGACGGGCACGTAGGCTTCTAGGCTGGCCGTGCCTGAGTCGCCGCCAGGTTGCCTTGCGCTGCTGCCCCCCATGCCCGGCATCAGGTCCTAACGGCTGAGGGTTGGTGCCCCGGCGCGGACCCAAGGGAGGCTGCTCGGGGTCGCCCCGCCCCTGGGCGGCATGGTCGAAGTAGAGCGGGCCGTGCCAGGGGGTAGGACGACGCCGAGGGGCTCTTCAGGGGCCCCAGGAGGGGGCGCGCGGGCATGGCGAGGGAGAGCGCGCGCCCCTGCCATGGCTTGCGACATGGGCAGGGTGCAGAACGGTGCCGCACCCCGCATGCAGCATCCAACAACTCGGCGACCCGTTCCAACAGGGCATCGCGGCCGCTTTCCGCCAGCCTGCACTTCACCAGCTCTCGCGCCACGATGACCGCATCTCGCATGTTCGCCTGCTCCCGGCGAGTGTGTGGTGCTGTAGTCATGGCATAGCTTGAAGACCGCGCGGTAGCGCGGTTGCGACGCGACGCGAGAGGGAGGGGCGGCGGCCCGCGCCTCCCGTGACCGACGGCACCAGGCGGAGCGCGAGCTACATGCAGTGCGGAGTGGAGGTTCTTCTCGTCGGCAGATGCCGTCGGAGCAGACCGGACAACCCAGTGCTCAACATGGGCTCTCGGGGCGTTGGCCATGGAAGCGTCGGAGTAGCGGTGGATCGATCGACGGAAGAGAAGATCCGACGCACTCCTACCTGGCATGCCAAATGTCAGATTTCGGGTTCTGCTAACCCTTGAGAGGTTCGAACTCTGGGGTGCATGCGGAGATCTCAACCTACCCAGCCTGCCAACTCGCGATCCTCACAGCCTAGCGCAATGAACTCGAAAGGAAAGAGTGACATGATGGTTTATCCTGGTCCGGGCCACCTTGCGGTGTAATACCCTACTTGAGCCTTGTGGTGGATTGCCTCTAGGGGCCGAGGATGAACTAGTAAGTGGTTGAACAACCTCAGGAGGAGAGGTGTTCTTGAGCTCAAGAGAGTTGGTGAGATGGTGAGGGTGGAATGGATCCGATCGCCCTATGGTGGTGGCTAGGTCCTCTTTATAGTGGCCTTGGTCCTCTTCCCAGATGTTGGCGGGAAGGGATCCCACAACAGCCAGATTTGAAGGGAGACAACAAGTACATCCTATCCTAACTAAAGTGGTCTTCGCCTGCAAAAGCCTCTGGTCGTGACGCTGCGGTGGGCTCGGCGATGACCTCCGTCCTGCCGTCCTGGCGGTCTTGGTCTTGTTGCACCAGAATGGAAACCTTTGGTTGATTTCTCGGGACTCCGTGCCTGCTGCTCGCTTCCCTTGCACCAAAGGGGAAACTGGTACACTACACCCGCTGGCACCCGCCTGGCCTTGGTCGTCATGGCTCACGTCAGCTGAGCCTCGCAAGGTGCGCCTTGCATAGAGATCTCCACTCCTTGGGAGCCAGCCTGGGGAGGCCGACCCCCTTGGAGGTCTTGGCGTCGTCCGCCTCGCGAGGCTTGGCCCCTCACGAGGTTCTTGAGTTGTTGATGCTGAAGCTGGGCCGTACCAGGCCGTCGATGGAGCCACACAGTGGGCCGCAGGCAGGCAAGTCTAGGTACCCCCGTATCCAGAACGCCGGCAGTAGATCACTGGACAGCGGTCAGGAATATCCTGAAGTACCTGAAGAGGACTAAGGAAATGTTTCTCGATCATGGAGGTGATAAAGAGTTCATAAAGGGTTACGTCGATGCAAGCTTTGACACCAATCCAGATTACTCCGAGTCTCAGTCTAGATACATATTGAACGTGGGAGCAATTAGCTAGAGTATCTCCATGCAAAGCATTGTAGACATAGATATTTGCAAAGTACACACGGATCTGAATGTTGCAGACCCATTGACTAAAATCTCTCTCACAAGAAAACATGATCAAACCCAGAACTCATTGGGTGCTAATCACATGGCGATGTAAACTAGATTATTGACTCTAGTGCAAGTGGGAGACTCTTGGAAATATGCCATAGAGGCAATAACAAAAAGGTTATTATCATATTTTCCATTCATGATAAAAGCTTATTATTCATGCTAGAATTGTATTATTGAAAACTTAAATACATGTGTGGATACATAAAGTACACCGTGTCCCTAGTATGCCTCTACTAGACTAGCTCATTGATCAAAGATGGTTAAGGTTTCCTAAGGATACACATGAGTTGTCATTTGATAACAGGATCACATCATTAGGAGAATGATGTGATGGACTAGACCCAACCGTAAGCTTAGCATCAGATCATTTAAGTTATTTGCTATAGCTTTCTTCATGTCAAGTATGTGTTCCTTCGACCATGAGATCATGCAACTCCCGGATACCGGAGGATTACCTTGTCTGCTATCAAACATCACTTCATAACTGGATGATCATAAAGGTGCTCTACATGTATCTCTGATGGTGTCTGTTGAGTTGGCATGGATCGGGACTGGGATTTGTCACTCCGTTTGACGGAGAGGTATCTTTGGGCCCTCTCAGTAATATAACATCACAAGAAGCTTGCAAGCAATGTGACTAGGGAGTTAGTCATGGGATCTTATATTAGATAATGAGTAAAGAGACTTGCCAGTAACGAGATTGAACTAGGTATGTGATACCGATGATCGAATCTCGCGCAAGTAACATACCAACGGACAAAGGGAACTACATACAAGATTAAGCGAATTTTTGACATTGTGGTTCAACCGATAAAAGATCTTCATGGAATATGTAGGAACCAATATGGGCATTCAAGTCCCGCTATTGGTTATTGACCGGAGAGGTGTCTCGGTCATGATTATATGATTCCCGAACCCGCAGGGTCGCACGCTTAATGTTTGTTGACGATAGAGTAGTATTGGGATATTTGATGATTGGTAACCGAATGTTGTTCGGAGTCTCGGATGAGATCCTAGACTCAAGAGGAGTCTCGGAATGGTCGGGAGGTAAATATTTATATATGGAAAGTTTTTTTCAGGGTTCCGGAAAAAGTTTCAGTTTTTTCGGTATTGTACCGGGAAGCTCCAGAAGGTTTTGGAAACTTACAGAGGAGTCCGGAAGTCCACCAAGGGTTCCACCACGTCCCAAGGGTCAGCATGGGATGAGGGGAGGCGCCCTGGCCTTATTGGGCCAGGCGCACACAAGTCCCTCAAAGGCCCTTGCAGTTGGGAAAGGTGGAAAGTCCACCTTTGTATGAAAGGGAAGGAGGAGGACTAGGATTCCACCTTCTCCCCCCTTGGCTGCGCCCTAGGATTTGGAGGGGATGTTCCCCACACCCCTCCACCTATATATATAGGGGAGGGGGCACCCCAAGAGGATTCACAAAGACCTTTGCGTCCCTCTCTCTCTCTCTCCCGTTACTCCGTAGTTCCACCGCCTCGTCCCGGCGACGCTTAGCGAAGCGTTTTCGATGCTTCACCACCACCATCACCACCACGCCATCATGTTGGTTGATCCCATCTACTTCTCCTCTCCCTCTTAATGGATCAAGAAGGAGGAGACATCATCGAGCCGCACATGTGCTAAACTTGGGAGGTGCAGTCCGTTCGAAACTAGATCGGTTGGATCGTGTTCGGATCTCGAAGAGTACGACTACATCCACCGCATTATATATGCTTCCGCTTAGCAATCTACAAGTGTATGTAGATGCTCTCCATCTCTCGTAGCTATGCATTTCCATGGATATATCTTGCGTGTGCGTAGAATTTTTTGTTTTCCATGCAATGTTACCCAACAAGTAGTGCGTGTGGTACTACCGCTAGGATCAAATGGTACAACTGTGAATTCCATAAGGGGTAATGGAGAAATCCATGGTAGTGTGCGCGGTACTCTAGCAGAAGTACCACACAAGCAGTACTATCGCAAATTCCCGAAGGGTAACAGAGACCCTCCTAGTAGTAACCGCGGCACACCAGCGGAAGTACTGCACAAGCCGTACTACCGTGGTAGCCAGCGGTACTACCGCAAATTACCATTAGGAATGCCAGAACACAACAGTGGAAACAGGTAAGACCGAAAATGCCATACTGCAAACGAACTTTGGAATCAGGAAACACAAGCTTGTTGGATATATTAAGAACTAGTAATGGAGAATAAATGCCAATAGGGTAAGGAAAAGAACCTTCCCCAAATACGAACTGGCATAATCCCCAACACCGAAAACGCAAAGATGATGCATAAACTCTGTGAGTGTTGAGTGAGTGTTGAGCTTATTGCAAGCATGTCTTGAAGAAGAAGATTGTGTGATCATTCATGTTTACCTTCAAGACGTCATCCAAATGAAGAGAGTTGGAAAGGTTCAAGGTTGATCAAGACTAAGTCAAGAGTGAATCAAGTTGATCAACTCACAAAGCGTAGAAGATGTACCGAGAGGGATCAAGTGATCCCATGGTATGGTAAGCATTGTCCATTGTGCTCTGTGTACTAACCCATGGTCTATGTGAGAGTTCTATGTGGGGTTAAGTACGTGTTCATGGGCTTGCGTCAAGAGGAAGATATCACTCAACCCATGGAGAAGAAACATCAAGTGGTGATCATCATCAAGATTGCCATGTGCAAGTTTAAGTGGAGCATCACGAAGAGACCAAATGCTTGAAGCTTGCCGTTCATTTTGGTGTCAATGGACTTGTGAAGATGTGCCGAAGAGTGGCTCACCCATAGTGGAGTATGGGGGAGCAATCATCTAGTCTTCATCGACCCAACGCAATCAAGAAAGGTGGTCCATCTTGAGGAGGACAAGTTCGTCATCATCTAGCTCAAGTGGACCATGTGCAAGGCAAACGTTTGCCCTTGATAGGTTTTCTATTTTACCGGTCTCATGGTGGTAGTTAGGAGACCGGGATTTAGAATCGATTGCCGTACTATTAAGGGGGGGCTCTCGATGAGTAGCTTTATCGTATCATTAGTAGAGAGCTCAAACCATTGCATCCTTGCATCATCTTTCTTGGTTCTTGTTTGGTTCTCCTTGTGAGATTTGGAGCTTATAGTCATCTTGATGACAAGCTCGAGTTCATCGAAAACAGAGTTCACATGCATCTTCTATGATGTTTTCAATGTTGGACGTTCTGCCGGTTCTTCTCTGTTGGAGGTTTCTCTCCTCCTTTTGTTAGGCATACCTTCTCTGTTGGAGGTCGCTGTTTTGATGCTACTCGTTGTCTTGTATCCAACAAGCTTGAGTTTGCTCAATTCGGAGCTCATTTGTAGAAGTTGTGGCAGTTCTAGTTTTCCTTGGAGTTTATTTGTTTTCGTGGAAGTGGAACTTGGGAGGAGTCAGCGGCAGTACCGCTAGGCCTGAGCGGCAGTACCGCTGACAGCCGCAAGCGGTAGTACCGCTGTTCTCAACGGTAGTACCGCTCGTGGCCATTAGCGGTAGTACTGCTCCTATTCTGCGCTGGTACCACCTCGATTCGAGGGCGTCGTCTCTCGTGTCGGGTTGGGCGATAGTAGGAGCGGCAGTAGGCGCGGTACTACCGCTCTCGAGCGGTAGTACCACTCTACCTCTGCTACAAGTACCGCTCGGGGGCCTCCTCCTCCTTTCCCATTCTTTCCAGCCTTTGTGCAAAGCTCCAGCGGTACTACCGCTGGGCCTAGCGGTAGTACTGCTGCCTAGTGCAGTAGTACCGCTCGTGCGTGGATTGAGCACATAATGGTTGGATTCGGGAGCTCCTATAAAAGGGGGTCTTCTTCCCCATTCAACCTTATCCTTTTTTAGCTCATGTTCTTCCCCCATTGTTGACCTTCTCCGAGCTTGCTATCTCTCAATCCCTCCATGGATTCTTGCTAGTTTTGGGGGAAAAAGAGAGAGGAGATCTAGATCCACATTTCCACCAATCACTTTCTCCTCTATGTGAGGGGAACCCCTTGGATCTAGATCTTGGAGTTCTTGGTGTTCTCCTTCTTGTTCTTCCTCTCATTTTCCTCCCTAGCATTAGTTGCTTCGGTGGGATTTGAGAGAGAAGGACTTGGTCAACCCGTGTGCCCTTGCCATTGCATTTGGTGCATCGGTTTGAGTTCTCCATAGTGATACGTGGAAGTTACAAGTTGAGAAGCTTATTACTCTTGGGTGCTTCATATCCTTGAGCTTGTTCCTCTTGGGTGCTTAGGCGCCCTAGATGGTTGGTGGTGTTCGAAGCTCAATCATTGTGGTGTAAAGCTCCGGGAAAGCGTCGGGGTCTCCAATTAGGTTGTGGAGATCGCCCCGAGCAATTTGACGGGTACCGGTGACCGCCCCCAAGGGTTGCCATTTGTACAGGTTCGGTGACCGCCTTCAAGGGCCCCTTAGTGGAATCACGACATCTTGCATTGTGCAAGGGCGTGAGGAGATTACGGTGGCCCTAGTGGCTTCTTGGGGAGCATTGTGCCTCCACATCGCTCCAAACGGAGATTAGCATTCGCAAGGGTGTGAACTTCGGGATACATCATCGTCTCCGCGTGCCTCGGTTATCTCTTACCCGAGCCCCTTTACTTATGCACTTTACTTTGTGATAGCCATAGTGTTTCTTGTCAGATATCTTGCTATCACCTAGTTGTTTATCTTTCTTAGCATAAGTTTTTGGTTCACATAGGTGAGCCTAGTTGTTGTAGGTTTTGTGCTTGACAAATTAACCGCTAGGTTTATTCCGCATTTGTTCAAGCCTAAACCGTAATTATTTTAAAGCACCTATTCACCCCCCTCTAGGCGACATCCACGATCTTTCAACAATCAATCCTATAACCCGGTCTCCCAACTAAACACCATGAGACCGACAAAATATAAAACCTATCAAGGTTATACCTTTGCCTTGGACATAGCCCACTTGAGTTAGATGATAATGATCTCGACCTCCTCAAGTTGGACTACCTTTCTTGATTGCACTGACTCGATGAAGACTAGTGAATTGCCCTCCCCCATACTCCACTATGGGTGAGCCTCATTTAGGCACATCTTCACATGTCCATTATCACCATAATGGACAACAAGCATCAAGCATGTGATATCTTCATGATGCTCCACTTGAACTTTCACATCGCAACCTTGATGACAATCATCACTTGATGTCATCCTCCATTGGTTATGTGAGATCTTCCTTTTGATTAAGACCCATGGAAACATACCTAACCTCAGAAAGAAACCTCATAGATGGGTTAGTACACAAAGCGTAATGGACAATTCTTACCATACAATGAGATCACTTGGTTCCACTTGGTACATCTTCTACACTTTGTGTGCTGATAAACTTGAATCCACTCTTAGCTTAATATTGATCAACCTTGTATCATATCTTTTCTATTCAGTAAGATGATGTATTCAAGGTAAACATGAATGTTCACACAATCTTCTTCTTAAGACATACTTGCAATAGACTCAACTTTTACACAATGGCGGAGCCAGCGTATAGTTGTTGGGTTCAGATGAACCCAACGATTCTTGTCAGCTACGTACAGATGTATAGGTCCTTAGTGGCGTGAACCCAGTGAAAAATCAAAGCCGACCCCATCACAATGCACCGTGAACTGAAGGCCCAAAAGCCCACGCTAATTGCCTCGGTACCAACTGCCCAGGCATGTTCATGACTTGTATCGCTAAAAAGCCTTAGATGTATACGCAACAATTGCACGCCCTTCCTGTTCGCTTCCCAACTGCTCTCTCGTCTCATCTCCCCTGTTCCTATTGCTCCGTCGGCTGATCCAGCAGCAAGGGGCAAATTGAAGATCGACAGCGGCAATCCGGCAATTGCAGTCTCAATTAGAAATAGCGAGGCTAGATCGCCATATCTCTTCCCCCTTGTGCATGTTTTATTTATCCTAATAACCTAGAACTGTAATGGTTTTTTGCCCTAGTTTTCTAATTGTTTTTTTCCATGAATTTTTATTGGGTACAGGAAATTAATTTTCAAAGAGAAATCGACCACCAAATCTGGTTAATGGTCCAACCGCGTCAAGGTCACCTGTCAGACGTAGGCAAGCATCAAATCTCCCTGTAAGTAATCTCCTGAAGCCTTCTGTTCAGAGAAAAAGTAATTTGGCCTTACGATTCGACTGATTGGAAGATGCTTTCAGAATATGCAATAAATCCTAATTAGCAAGATGGAATTAAGCATGGAACCTATGTGTAGCAACTCACAATTTTGATTATCCACAACAGAGATTTAATCTAGAGCCGTTTGATGAATATGGTGGTTGGCCAATTTGACTGCACTTGCTGATCTTGATAAACTAACGGTGCAGACAAATAAACATGTTACTTTTTCTTTGGCCTATCAACTTTTAAAGCTAGTAGTTATTTTGCTAGTTGCCAGAACATCGATCGGGAGAAGCTTTACAGCTATGAATGTTCTCAAGTAGAAATTGCACAAGAAAATTATGAGTGATGGTCTAATTGTCTATGTGGAAAAAGATATGTCTTAAACTAGTAGTAATAATGACTAATGAGGGGTTTGATCTTTTATAAGATGATATAGAAATGAAAGGGGGAACTCTAAAATCTGATTGGCTTCACAAGTTTCTTTTGATTGATGGTACTTATTTAAAAAATGTCAAACTATCATGACAACATTTTTTAACGTTTTGAAGAAGATGATAAGCTATGCCTGGAGCTGCAAAGTTATTTTCCTACAAGTCTACTGATAATATGTAAGAATCCATGTTCCATAATTGAAGTGGGTTGATCTTTATGCTTATCTCATGGTACAACAGGTATGTCCTACACACACTCTTCAGTTTTTAATGTAATATAATATGTGATAAATGATTATATATTTCTATTAGTTATGTTGCATTTGGGTTCTAGATTACTGTTGTAAGATAATGTAAATTTAGTCTCTTGAAAGAGGCTTTCGTCCCGCTTTAGATATAAAGCAGTCACCGAACAGAGTACAAAACCGTGTATGTAAATTTAGTCTTGGTACTTAGTTAACTCAAATCAAATCCCCAAGACGAAGCATTGAGTGAACCCAATGGCTAAATTTCTTGGCTCCGCCCCTGCTCCTACATGACCAATCTTTGGATAACTCCTTGAATAACACCTTGGCTAACACATAATCTCCTTCTTATAACCTTGAAACTAACATATGGTCTTCAAGCAATGCCTACGAACAAATCTTAAAGTGTAAGTCAAATCAACCATTAATCCATAGGGATTGTCATCAATTATCAAAACCATACATGGGCGCACCATGCTCTTTCAAAGATGAAATTATTGATCCTAAGAATGGACCAGTAACGTTTGCAAAGTTCACCCAATTTCATCTTGAAATGCGTGATTGGGCAACTCACATTCAGATCCAAAATGTTTAGTTGAGCATATGTGGACTCACCTAGACAACCAATAGATGTATCAGATCTTTTTATTTGTATTTGTGACAATTTTGATTTCATTTGGTTGAAAACTATGAGACTTTTATTTGGTTGTAAACTATGTATTGTGATGCAATGTGTGACTTTTTATTTGTATTTGTATGCATAGAATGCAAAATGTTCAAATGTGGGCAAATAAACGGCCGAGCGAACCAAATGGGTCAGCCTGTTGGGCGTCTTGGCAGCGAAAATGAAGCTGAGGCCAAACGCCGCCCCTTCGGACGACCCAAACGGATAAAAACCAGACCAAAGGGGCATCCATTTGCATCGGCCGGTTGGAGTTGGCCTTAAGCTCGTAGCTCGCTTCTTAATGAACAAGGCCAATCACATGTTTCAGCTCGTTAAACCTAACAAGCTTAATGAGCGAGCAAACGAGTTTCACGAGCAGCTTGTTAAGCTCGCTAATACAACACAACACATATTTTTATTTTAAGCGGCACGTTTCTTGGCACCTCGACCCATCTATTTCATCTAATCAGAACAACCAAGCCCACACGAGACAATAACTAGCATACCTCCTCATGTGGTCACTATCTTCCTTCATATAAAAACACATGAAAACTAAAGTAAAAGAGGGTAATGTGTGTTAACGAGCAGTCGCGAGCGCTCATGAGCTTAACAAGCTTATAATGAAAAGAACCGGTCAGAGTTTTTTGCTCGTTGAGCTCAACAAGCTTAACATATCAAGCCTTAACGAGCTGAGTAGCTCGTTAATCCACCCCAACTCGTCAACCAATTATAGTAAGAGCATGGTTAACAATACAGTCAACTGCTAGCTATATGACATTACCACATCATCCATAGACAAGGTTATAGCCGACAATTATAATAGTTAGATATAAATATGTACTACTTTATTGATGCATGACCCACTACACTCTCTAAGTAAGTATCTAGGAGCACGTGATGTAGTTAGCCGTTAATTTGTAGCCCACTTCTCTTCTCTTTCCTTAGCCTGCCTACATCACCATATTATACTTGTTCTAAGTGACACATGCCGCTGCTTTCAAATTAAATTCATGCTTTCGATGCAACGTGTACACCTCAATCTCAGGCAATCTTATAATCTACTATAGTAAATACTCCTTTTGTTTCTTTTTAAACTTCGCATATAAGATTTGTCTTAAGTCAAATTTAGTGAACTTTGACCAAATTTATTATATTAAGAAGCAACATCTACAATGCTAAAAATATATAATGTAAAATTTAATTCCATGATGCATCTAGTGATATTGTGAATGATTACATTTTTTTCCTATAATCTTGTCAAATTTGATGAAGTTTGACCTAACACAAAACTTATATAGGGAGTAAAAAGAAACGTAAAGAGTATGGGAGTGTATGACAGTTCAGATTTAACAACGGAAAAAGAGTGTTTTCTATTAAACATATATTCTCTTGAATAGTAGAAGACACTAATACAACGTTGATCACGTGAAAGCCTTCTTATATTTTGCATCAAAGTTTGACCATTGGTTATAAAAATAAAATATTACACATAGGTCCTTGGAGAAATCGATGTCGTTTTCCTTCCGTACTCACCGTTGACGCGCCATGAGCGATGCTTGATGCCAACTCTGAACTTTTTAAAATTGTAGTGTCACAAAATTTAGTATTTTTTATGTAGTAAAAGGTGTATCAGTGATATATACTCTCTCCGTCCCTTATTACATGGCACCTTCGTTTTTCTTAACTCGACTTTGGCTGTAAATTTCACCCACAATATGTTAAGTATATGGCATAAAAATAATACCATTGAGAACTACATTTCAATACAAATTGAGCGGTACATTTTAATACAAATTTGAGCTTTGTTGGTCAAACTTCATTGTCAAATTTTTTTGAGCTAATTCATTCTCAAAATTGAACCTCGAAACACTTGTGAACCATGTAAATGGGGACAAAAGTGAGTAGCCAGTATTAAATCAATTAAATCAGACCCAATGGAGCACATTGTGCAGTTCATCATGCTAGGTATGTCTATTAGAAGTTGATCGATGTTGATCAAAACTTGGTTCTGTGGAACCTGTTTCAGTTACCGAGTTTAGCCGTTGAAACACTATAATGCTAAGAAAAATTTCTTGGAATCGGTGGATCTGCTAGAGCGGATCTATCTTTGATGGATCTGCTCGGATCAGTTCGGCGTTCGTCTACGTTCGTGTATCTTCATGTTGGATTCTGATCTACGCTACTCTCCATCGCCGTCGCTTGTTATTCTGGTGTGCTGGTCCTATGTGGCTTTAGCACGATAGCTTCTTACAGTCGACTACAACAAATTTTGCCTGGCTTCGGTGAGGGATGGGCGATGATGGCGGCGCGTCTTCGGCTCGCTTCAGTTCTTGCTTGTAGTTGTCGCTAGGTGGTCTATGAATCTGGATGTAATCTTTATTATTTTTTATATTCGATGTACTTTATGATTGAAGATGAATAGATTAATTTAAAAAAACATATTTTTTTAGGATGGGTAACAGAGCTGCGTGGACCAGGAAGGCCCCGGCCGCCGGGAAGTCAAGAATACGGGCGAATGGTCCATCCGGCAGCCTGTCGTCGCTTTCCAGCGATCTCGCTCGTGATGGCAACAGCCCTGCCCGCCTCCTGCTGCAAACATGTCCTCGTTTCTCCGCTCGTCGCGAAATGAACACGTGAAAGATCGACGACGCGCCCTCGCAAAGCCACTGGAGCGTACATCCACTGGAGCAGCACGTACCAGTGCACTTTTCTGTTGCAGGAACCAGCACATTTTTCCTTGTCCGCGTGTGAAGGCGTTGCACGAAGTCTCCTCCTTTGGACGTTAACGACATACTACAGGAACAGCGCTGCCTCTCCAGTCAAGAAGAGCAACAGTGTTCGTGACCCAGCGAGTGAGAGAGAGAGGATCTTTTTTTCCTAGTTCTTGTGGACGTGAACAGCGTAGTGGACTGGGTCGACCAATCGCGAACGACCGCAGCCCGCCGTGTGTGCGTACGTAGGACAACAATGGACCGACGTACTCCTTCCGTTTCAATTTACTCGTCGTGACCACGACGAGTAAATCGAAATTGAACTAAAACTACGAGTAAATAGGAACAGAGGGAGTACGTGCGTACGTATGGCGGCAGCGGCGGCGCGTGCGTCCAGCTGGGAGGGGTCAGGTTAGGCGCCGGCAGCAGTGACCCGGCCGGACGAGCCCGGCGTGCCGTGCCGGCCCCGGTGTCGTCCCGTCATCGGTTGGAGGTCAACAACATCTTCCGGGTCGGATCCAACAGTGATGCTTTCACTCCTTGTCCCCTGGCCTCTGCTTTGTGTCGTGACTCGTGAGTTCCGCCAGCCATGGACGCCACGGTGTTGTACGTGGAGCGGCACGCACGCGCGCGTGGACGATTGATTACAAGCAGTTGTGGGACGCACGTAGCAGCGCATGAACGGTGGGCAGCAGACAAGGCAAAAGTTTTGTGTCTCCTTGAAATTTCAACGCTACGGATCTTTTGGAAAGGTTTGGTTGGGTCGTGAGTCTTTTGAATCCATTCCTGTGATAGTCATCCGATTCAAGGCAAATTTGACAATTTTGACCTCGGGACGAAATTAAATTACAGAATGAACTGGCCGTGAAACAATTTCACGCCGATGACCTTTTTGTGTAGTGCCCGCCATGCAGGCGCCACACCCTACGGTGCAGCGCCTACCTCTGGGGCGTTGCACATCTGTCCACCGTGGCAGCCCCTGGGCCCACACCCAGCAGTGCAACGCCTCCGAGCTAGGCACCACACATTTAAAGTGCAGCGCCTGGTGCTCGGGCGCTGCACTATGACTTATCCAGCCACTCGGCTGGCCCCCCTCCCCCCTCCCCCCACCCCACACACCCCAACCCGAGCTTTGCCCCTTCTCCCACTCTCTCCCCCTCTCAAATCCTCTCCCAAATCTTGCAAATTTGGCGAATTTGTCCGTGGATTTCGAAGTCAAACCCTCCCCCAAGGTAATCTTCTCCGATCCCCTTGTTTTGATCCAAGTAATGTTATCAATTTGCTCATTTGTTGCTAGTTTGGGGAAACCCTAGTTTTGTTTGGATCTAGATATTTGCATGGAGATATGAGATGTTTGTTTGCCAATTTCCTATGATTAGGCTTTGTTAGTATCTTAGGGTTATTCTTATGGGTGTTCTTATGTTGATGCTAGGGTTAGGTTTAGGGCTAGGGTTATGGTTAGGGTTTGGGTTAGGGTTGTTGTTTGATATATATTTTAGGGTTTGTTTTCCTTGTTAATCCTTGGATTAGTACTCATGAAAGCAATGTTACGTTGTGTTGTTTGAATGGTTATAGGGATGGGAAGAACATGTGTGTTTGTTCATCATGGGGACAAAGACGCCTTCTTGAAAGACAATATTGAACCGGACCCGGATGAGCCTGACATGGTGTTTGATAGTAGTCCTAGATATGCGGAGCTGTTGCAACAAGTGAGGAAAGATTTGAATTGGATGGACCCTAGGGATATCGAGTTAGAGGGAAGGCATAATGTAGGGTTTCGAATGCACATCCGTTGGAAGACAATGCGTGTCAACTCGGAGCAACGTTGGGTTGCACACAAGGAAACGGTGGCCGAATCACTATACAAGGCTCTTGAGTTATTTGCAATGAAGAAGGTTGATTCAAGTTTGCATTTGGACTTGAACTGGAACCCCTCCCCTTTGATTGGTAGTAGCCCCCCACCCTTGAAGCGAGATGAAATTGTTGAACCTCTTTTGACCCAAGAAGTGAGGCCAACATTGAGCCCGTTTACAAACAACCAAGATGAAGCTTTGCAAGAGGAGAATGATGAGTATGCGGATGATGACAATGAAGTTGATCTCCATGACAACAATGTGGGTGATCTCGACAAATATCATTTGCAAGAGACAATGGACCATTCCATCCCTTTTTCCCGTGCATATGCATCAGACTCGGATGACGATGGTCCCGACGAACAAGTTGATGCGGAGGGGTTCACGGTGAAGGAGGCCGAAGCTTTCGAGAAGGTATTCGATCGGGATCATCGGACTACATTGTTCAAGGATGTTAGTCTCGTGGATGAAGCCGTGGTAGATGGTGGCCAATGTATATCTATTGGGGTTAGGCCAAGCTCTCACCGTGATTTGGGAGACGACAAGAACACTGTAGGCCGGTCATCGCCATTGATGGCACGTTCTTGACCGGACAATACAAGGGCACCTTGTTGGTTGCAATAGCAAGTGATGCCAATAACCGGGTGTTGCCATTGGCATTTGCTTTGGTTGAGGTGGAGAACAATGACAACTGGGAGTCGTTTTTGCGTCTTTTGAGGACGAAGGTGTTACCCGCTCAAAGGGAAATTTGTGTCATATCGGATCGGCATCCAGGAATTCTTAAGCGGTGGAGATTGACATTCTCGGGCATGCTCCGTTGCACCATTGATGGTGCGTGAGGCACTTTTGTTTGAACTTCTATAGGGCATGTGGCCTTAAGGAGTTGGCCGATGATCTTCAAGATTCTTGTCTCTCTTTCTCCGACAAGCGGTTCGCCACTTTGTACCACAAATTGCTCGCACACAAAAAACTAGATCCCGGGGGTCAAGACTTTCTCAATAGGCACATTCAATATCGGAATAAGTGGGCATGTGCTTTTGATGAAGATGGCCGGAGATACAGTCAAATGACAAGCAATATGGCCGAATGCTTCAATAGGGTGCTCAAAGGTGCACGTGGATTACCCGTGACGGCAATAGTTCAATACACATTTGACAAGATGAATGCGTACTTTCTAAAGTACTCGATGGAAATGGATGCACAGATAGCGGGTGAGAACCCGCGCAAGTACAAGTAAGTTCCCACCCAAGGTTGATGAATGGTTAGAATTTCAATCACAGAAGGCGGACTCAGAAGAAGCTATATTATATGACAACGAAGAGTGGAAGTACGGAGTGAAAGAGCCAGGAGGAACCACAAATGATGGCCGCCAACATGGAGGTCGGGCTTTCAAGGTGTCGTTAACACAATGTGATTGCTCTTGCGGGAGGCCATTGTTGCTTCATCTCCCATGCTCACACTTGTATACCGCCGGTCGCGTTAGGAATATGGACATCAATCACCCACGCACCGTGAGGGAGTCGGAGTTCTCAATCATGACGGTCAAGAAAACATGGGCTCCCCACTTTCACCCATATTTTGACCAATCACAATGGCCGAAGTACCATGGTGTTCAACTATGGCTGGATCCGGAGTTGAAGGTTGTTAAACGGGGTAGACGTAAGACAAAGCATCTTAGAGGCGACATGTACGGATGGGGGCATGGTGGCCGCCATGAAGCGGGCAACGACCAATTCCAAGAGCCTCGTGAGAGCTCCCGTTGTGGGGAGTGCAAAGGTCATGGCCACAACAAAAGAAAATGTACCACCAACATAGATTTCAACATTACTAAGAGCTTCAAGTTCAACATTACCACCAACATAGAGTTCAACATAGAGTGACCATCACGCCAAGTTCAACATAGAGTGACCATCAC
Organism: Triticum dicoccoides; assembly: GCF_002162155.2. Lineage (NCBI taxonomy): Eukaryota > Viridiplantae > Streptophyta > Magnoliopsida > Poales > Poaceae > Triticum > Triticum dicoccoides. The sequence goes on from NC_041389.1 coordinate 509,281,446, forward strand.
GACAAGTTCAACATTACCACCAACATAGAGTTCAACATAGAGCTACAACCAACATAGTGCTACCATTACAAATAGAGGACGATGAGTAGTTCCTTGAGCGCTTTTTGGCTCCTCCCCCCCTCTTGACTCCCATCTTCACCTTCCTAGGAAGAGGAAGCCGCTCCGGCTCCGGATCCGTTCCTCCATGTCATCCACATCGTCATCCAAATAGTCATCCAAAGCCGCCATCCGCGAGGTGCCGACCGTCCTTTTGCCTCTTTGGGTGAAGTCTTCAGGTGTGTATTTCTTGATTCCCTTCCTAGGCTTTAACTGGTATGCAGACCGAACCTGGTACGTCCCCAAAGTTATATCATCAGCAACCTATGCATCAACAAAAGATATGGAAAGACCGTGTGTGAGGATATAGTTAGTAATGCATCAACAATTGGATATATGCTCATGTCATACCTCTTGGGTGATCACACCCACATCCTCATCCTCCAAAGGATCACCATGGCCCTGGCCCGAAGTAGGATCTGATGGTGTCACCAACCTAGACCGTTCTGGTGATACATACTCGGGGTCACGACAAAGGTTTGATAGCCGCCTTAACTTTTGGCCCTAGCGCTGCAACATGTACAAGTGAATGAGACATCGAACATAGCAAAACATGTTAAGTGCTAGTTTGAAGGAGATGTGAACCTTAATGAATGCTCGAAGTGCACCTTCCCCATCGCTTTTGCCAGCCAGGGTTGTTTTCAAAATAGTCTCAGTCTCATTAGCTGCTTTCTTGATCTGGGCACGCTATGAACAGAAACGGTATTAACGTGTTAGGCAAGCGAAGATGAAAATAGTGTGAATGGAAAAGCAAAAAGGACAAATACCACAAAGTTCATCATTGGAGGTGAAGGGATCACTGGGTTGCCTTTCTTGACTAATGCGTTGTACTGGTGCTGGGCTAGCTCATCAAAAACGGTCGGATCTTCCAAAATCTCGTCAGCATACGTCGGCTTGCATACCTCCACACAGGTACTTCCAAGAAACCATGTGAGATAGTTGTTGAATGCGAACGGGCAGTGCTCACGAAGCTGGGCTCATTTTCAGCCCTAGCTTGCTCCACACTAAGCGCGAACTGTACGACATACTTCATGTGATGCTTGGCCCAATCCTTGATCTTCCGCTGCTTTTTCCTATCCAACTTGCAAGTTAGAAACAGAATATTACCACCATCGAAACCGCCGAGAAGTCGCTAAGTGCTCAAGGTTAATTATATCTTACCCATGTAGCACCTTGTCCATGTCCTCCCACTCCGGCGGGTGTGGCTAGAACAAACCAAAGTGGTGTAACACCCAATGTGGCAGGTGAAGCTCAACCACCCAGTTGCATATGAGTGGGCACCACATATGCCAGAGATCCCTATCCCTAGTGCACATCGAATTCAGCCTGAACTCTATAGGGTTACCAAAACTCTCTCCTTTTCCATATAGCTCCCATTCCACCTGCAAAATGGGATAGAATGCAAAATTGATATTGAGTTACGATAGAAGCATGATAATCACTTATGCAATGTCGATTCACCTGCTCAGGCGTGATCGCGTCCAGCTCACTCTTGTACAACTTGTACATGACCGATGGATCATCCGTCGTCTCATTTAACACATCCCACTTGTAAGCCCAAGTGCGGAGGCGTAGTGGGTCGTTTTGTTGTCCCAATCCTCATACTTCACGGTCTTCGGTCGTCCAACCGGCAAACGCTGCCAGCTCCATATGGAAAGTGCGAGCATACAACCACCAATACCTCCAGATGGACTACAACAGGCTTCGTCCAGCTGCACATAAAAGAGAACATGGTTGAATTAACAGCAAGATTGCATTGATAATGTAGCAATGAAGTGAAAAACAACAACTTTATACCTATCTATACAAGTAAGCCAGTGTCGCCGAACCCCAACTCCATTTGCTATCAAAGACGGTCCATGCCTTCAGCCACATCCATGGAGCATTCTTGCCTGTGCCATCAGCAAACATAGTCCTGGATATCACGTACCACATGTAGACACGAGCATATGTGTTGACCGTGTCCTCATTAGCATCCTCAGGGAAAGTACCAAAGTTCGATGTAATCCACGTGAAAGGAGCACCGGCTGCGACTCTTTCCTTCTTCTTGTCTTCTTCTTCTGGTTCCCGAGGCTCCAGAGGAACCATACCGATAAGGGCATGCATCTGCGCGCGCCACCCATCAAAATCGGTGTTCATACATAAAGGGTTCCCATCGATAGGAAGACCGGTGATCATAGCCGTATCCTGGAGTGTCACGGTCATCTCCCTGGTCCAAGATGAAAAGTGTGTGTCTCCAGCCTTCACTGATCAATAAGCGCAGTGAGTGCTGCGGCATTGTTGGGTGGCGTCGACCGGCTGACCAACTGAATGAAAGGGAGAAGTCCTGTCTCCCTTACATACGGTGTGTACCGCTCATCATAGAGCATCCACCCAAGGGTGAGCCCGTGAGACCGAAGCTTCAAAGATGCAAGCTCCTACAAACAAACAAACAAATCATTACATATGGGGCATTTGTGTTTGAAATAAACATGAAATTCATAACACTGACAACTTTCATTATTACCCTCTGCTCCACCGACATAGCGTACGACCGGTGTTGTTTGTCCTAGTGATCATCGAGAAGCCAAACCATCCTAACAATTTGAAAAAAACCCGATCAATGACCAATAGCGGAACCTGGATGCTCATATTGGCTCCTACATATTCTATGAAGATCTTTATCGGTCAAACCGCATAACAACATACGTTGTTCCCTTTGTCATCGGTATGTTACTTGCCCGAGATTTGATCGTCGGTATCCAATACCTAGTTCAATCTTGTTACCGGCAAGTCTCTTTACTCATTATGTAATGCATCATTCCGTAACTAACTCATTAGCTACATTGCTTGCAAGGCTTGTAGTGATGTGCATTACCGAGAGGGCCCAGAGATACCTCTCCGACAATCGGAGTGACAAAACCTAATCTCGAAATACGCCAACTCAACATGTACCTTTGGAGACACCTGTAGAGCTCCTTTATAATCACCCAGTTACATTGTGATGTTTGGTAGCACACAAAGTGTTCCTTCGGTAAACGGGAGTTGCATAATCTCATAGTCGTAGGAACATGTATAAGTCATGAAGAAAGCAATAGCAACATACTAAACGATCAAGTGCTAAGCTAAGGGAATGGGTCATGTCAATCACATCATTCTCCTAATGATGTTATCCCGTTAATCAAATGACAACTCATGTCTATGGTTAGGAAACATAACCATCTTTGATTAATGAGCTAGTCAAGTAGAGGCATACTAGTGACTATAAGTTTGTCTATGTATTCACACATGTATCATGTTTCCGGATAATACAATTCTAGCATGAATAATAAACATTTATCATGATATGAGGAAATAAATAATAACTTTATTATTGCCTCTAGGGCATATTTCCTTCAGTTTTACCTCTTCGAGAGGGCCTGAACCTACATAAAATATTGTGTCCCTATTTTTCTTGTTACCACCGATCTAAATCACCAGCTCGAGACTCCCTACCCGAGATCCCTTGGTTTTAGCTCTGACATTGGCGGCCCATGCAGGTCCCACTTCATGATCACAAAGGATCAATCAAAGAATCTTCACACGATCATATCCGTTCTGACGTATCCACGCCAAGAACCCAAGACTTCATATCAACTGAAGCACAAGAGCACTGTGAAACCCCTACACACTGCGAGGATCTAAAACCCGAGGGATTAAATCTAGTGGTAGAACCCTTCCCTGCATCCACGAATCTGGCCGAGAACCTTAACACAATCACGGCGGAGGAACTAGTTCCCGGTCTTTCGAGAGACCATGACGGCAATTGATCGGATCGGGCCTGGAGCTCGAATCTGAAACCCACCAAGACGACTTCGAAAACGTCGCCTCCTAACCCTCCCCGATAGTGCTCTCCCACCCAACCCCCATGTCGAGTATTGCCTAGATAGTTCGGTACCAACTGACGTTTGGGATCTAGCTTATGTTAATAAAAAATCTAAAGAAACAGTTCGGCAATTCTGGATGAGATTCATGTTCGTAAAAAATAAGATCCTAGATTGCTGCAACGCGAAACCCATGTGTCGTTCCATCATAATTGTCACGATGAAGGCATCGCCAATGTTTTGGCATGGAGACGCATTAGAACATATCCCCAAGCTATCGGACATAGTTCCAAGATACTGCGTTATGGAAAACACCTGGCTGGCTGAAAAGGAACAGAAGGACCCGATCCAGGATCTTTTAAACTCCGTCGACCAAAAGCGAAGGTGCCGACGCCAAAAGTGCTCAAGGACCGAAGATCGGACTGCTGAACATGTACATTGAAATAAGCGCTCCGAAAAAAGACCCAACACCATGTTGGATGCAATCTTGGACGAGCCATGCGTAGTACACTCTATCTCACTGAACAGAAACCCAACTCACAGTCTTCGAGCGTGTTGGGTGGTCAGAAAGGTAGCAAAAGGAGGAATCGATCTCCTAGACATCCTCAGAACTTCGAATGCCCGTGGAAATCTCCAAGTAGGTAAGAAGAGTCATTCGACGAGGACGAGAGCCTAATGATCTACAAAACTCACCCCTGCGGAAAAGAGCGCTCCGGGAAGTGAACCATGTTTACCACATGGCAGTCTCGCACAACAGGTGGCTAGACACCCAATAACTTTCGGGTATGGATATCAACCAACCTCTAGCCCAGGCCGAGCAATCGCAGCCCTAGTCCTCAACCCCATCATCGACGGTTATAGGCTGACTAACGTCCTGACGGACGGAGGCAACAGACTAAACCTCATTTATGAGGACACTTTGCAAAAGATGCAGCTCAATAAATCTCCCATCGAACCAAGGAGAACCGCGTTTAACGGAATAATCCCTAGACAGGAGGCGCAATGCAACGACATAGTCATGCCTGACGTGGTATTCAGAACTCCCGATAACTACCGACTAGAAGAATTAATCTTCAATATCGTAACATTCCAAAGTAGCTATCACGCGCACCTCGACCGACATGCATTTGCTAAGTTCCAAGCCACCCCACACTATGGTTACATGAAGCTCAAAATGTCGGGACCGAATGGAGTAATCTCTATTGCAAGCAACACAGATAGGTCACTTAAATGCAAAAATAAAACAGTAGCACTCACCCTAGAGGAAGAGGTCGAGGCCCTTGTTGCCGAGGAATTATCAGCACTGCGCATAGCCACACACAAGGATGATGTTGTCTCGATAAACAACCAAAATTCATGTCATTTAAACCAGCTGATGAAGTTAAAAAAAATTCAAGTGCATCCCGAGGATCCGTCTAAAATGGACTCAATCGTGGCATGACTGGATCTATTACTTGACAAGGCGCTACATGTATTTCTCCAAGAAAACGGTGATATTTTCACTTGGCACCCATTGGACATGCCTGTCATCCCAAGAGATCTGGCCAAACATAGCCTTAATATAATTAAGGGGTTTAAACCCGTGAAGCAAGCGCTCCACATGTTCTTGGAACCTAGGCGGCAAGCAATGGGGAAGGAACTGGCAAAACCATTGATGGATGTATTTATCCGTGAAATCAAGCACCCTGGATGGTTGACAAACTTGGTAATGGTACCAAATAAGGACAAGTCATGGCGTCTTTGCATCGATTTCAAAGTCGTTAACAAGGCTTGCTCAAAGGATCCTTTCCCATTACCTCGAATTGATCAAATAATTGATGCCACTGCCGGACACAACTTGTTCTATTTCTTGGACGCCTATTCAGGATATCACCAAATAAAGATGAGAGAATCCGACCAGGCTGCCACGTTCTTCATAACACCCCGCGGGCCATTTAGTTTCAACACAATGCCCTTAGGCTTAAAAAATGTGGGCACTACATACCATCGCATGATTCAGACGTGCCTAGACCTACAAATTGCATAAAAAACCGAAGCATATGTGGACGACGTGGTTGTCAAAACCTGACAAGCCAACACATTGATAGACAATCTTGAGGAGACGTTCAAAAACATTTGAGCATATAACAAGTTGAACCCGCAAAAATGCATTTTTGGCGTTCCATCCGGCAAACTACTCGGCATCATCGTTTCCCATAGAGAAATAGAGGCCAATCCCGACAAGATCAAAGCACTCGCATGACTCAAAGTACCAACAGAGCTAAAACACGTCCATCAACTAGCAGGATGCGTTGCCTCTCTTAGCTGATTTATCTGAAGGCTAGGGGTAAAGGCTCTATCATTGTGCAGGCTTCTTAAACAAACGAGAAATTTCAAATGAAAAAATGAGGCTAGTGTGGCTCTAGAAGAGATCAAGGCACTCCTCTTCACTAACCCAATTCTGGCCGCTACCCACCTCGGCGAACCGATGCTGCTGTACATATCGGCAACAAATCAAGTTGTTAGTGCAATCCTCGTTGTCGAGCGCAGCATGGAGGTCATAAACTACAAGTACAAAGACCAGTATACTATGTTTCTGAGGTGATCATACCATGCAAAAGCAGGTATCCGCACTACCAGAAAATAGCATATGCCGTCTTTATGACTTCATGGAATTTATAGCATTAACTTCAAGAATGTTCCATTACCGTGGCCTCAGAAGTACCACTGAATGACACCATTAATAATTGCGATGCCACTGGCTGAATCGCAAAGTGGGCTATCAAGCTCTTACTTTTGAAATCACTTATCGATCGCGTCGAGCTATCAAATCACAAGTATGGCCAGACTTTGTGCCCGAGTGGACGAAAGCCAAACTCCCTTGAGAGCATAATACGTATTCACATTCTACCATGTACTTCGACGGCTTCAAAATGCTCGTTGGCCTAGGAGCAGGGATGGTCCTCACCTCGCCAACTAGGGATAATATCATGTACGTCCTTCAGATTATGTAAACTGATTCTAATAACACCGCAGAATACGAAGCTCTGCTGCACGGTCTCCGGATGGCAGTATCAATGGAGATCCAACATCTGGAAGTACGATGGGACTCAAACCTCGCAATCTCCCAGGTCAACCAGGAGTTTGACGCTAAGGACCCAAAATGATGGCTTATCATAATGCTATCCTAGCAATTTCAGCTCATTTCGAAGGGCTAGAGTTTCATCACATCCCTTGAGATATCAATCAAGCTGTCAATATCCTTGCTAGACTCGGAGCTAAATGTGTGCCAGAAAACACCTTTCTCGAGCGGTTGTTCTAACCATCGGTGGTACGGCAAGACGGGGCACAGCCAGCCGAACACCTCACCTCTCATATAATCACCCCTCCGGCCATTGAGCCAGATGATGTGGGATAATTGGGGGCTCGGAAATTAAGGAGACATCCTCGGTACATGAGATCATGGCACTAATTGCACCATGCACTAGTAGAAAAATGACCTAATGTGAGACACATTAGTCCCAGTTCGATTTTGGCCCGGTACTAATGGTACCATTAGTGCCGGTTCGAACGGCTATGCATTAATGCCGGTTCATTTTGAACCTTTAGTACCGGTTCGTGCCACGAACCGGTACTAAAGGGGTGGTGGCATGCTGGCGTTAGGCCGGGGCCCCGCGATCACCTTTAGTACCGGTTCGTGGCACAAACCGGTACTAAACGGCTAACCTTTAGTACCGGTTCGTTCCACAAACCGGTACTAAAGGGCAATTTTCAAACTTTACCCCCTCTTGTGTATCGCCATTTCAGTTTTGAAAAATACAAAAGAAAATGATAAAAAAATCAAAAAATAAAATTCTTCGAGATGTACTTATATTACTACATCTACTAGTTAGGAAAATTTAAAAACTTAAATTTGGACATGTTTTGCAAAAAGTGTAGGGAAAATGTAAAATGGCTATAACTTTTGCATACGATGTCGGGAAAAAACGTATAATATATCAAAAAATTCAGCATGAAAAAGGAGAAAAAGATATGCTCAAATTTAAGTTTTTTAAATTTTGGTTAAATCAGGTCAAACTATGGTCAAACTACTTATTCAAGAAGTATTAATGTTACTACATACTTATTCAAGAATATTAGTGTTACTAAATAATTATTTCAATTTTTTGAATTTTGGTCAAATCTAGTCAAACTATGGTCAAACCGTGGTCAAACTATGGTCAAACTTATTCAAGAAATATTAGTGTTACTAAATAATTATTGTTTTTTAGAATAATAATTTCAAACTGAAACGGTGAAATGTGTGACCTAATGCTCAAGCTAAAGTGCTGAGGGTTAATAGGATTTACAGCTTACATTTGTCAGGAAAACAACAAGTGTAGACTTGGAAAGTAGGGGGAATACAACTCGGAAGTTAAGCGTGCTCAGGCTGGGGGAGTGAGAGGATGGGTGACTGGTCGGGAAGTTAGATGATTTGATATGAGTGATCCACACTTGAGTAGTTAAGAGGGGCGATTAGGGTTTAGTAGTTAGATGATTTTCTACTAGTGATGGACTGAGCCTATCTTGGCATATTTACTTCGTAAAGAGCTACCTGAGGACCAAACAGACGCACAGTGGATCATTAGACGATCGAAAGCATACAACTTCCATGAAGGAGAATCGTACAACTGCAACGTTACAGGTGTCCTCCGGTGATTTATATCCTAGAAGGAGGGAAAGACTCTCCTCTTGGAGATTCACTTCGGCACATGCATCCATCACGCAACACCTCAGACCTAGTAAGCAAGGTCTTTCGAGCTGGATTCAACTAGCCAACCACATGAACAGATGCAAAAGAGTTGGTACAACAATGTGCAGGTTGTCAGGTCCTCGCTAACCAAAGTCACATGCCATCCACAGCTCTGCGAACCATCCCTATCACCTGGCCGCTCACGGCCTGGGGCTTGATATGGTCGGCCCGCTTCGAGGAGGGTCCGACCACAAGAAATACCTCCTAGTGATGGTGGATAAGTTTACAAAATGGCTCGAGGCCAAGCCCGGTGACCTCACCAAAAGTGGGGCCGATGATTGATTTTATTTTTGGCATTGTGCACCGCTATGGCATACCGCATAGCATCATTACGGACAATGGGTCCAATTTCACAACCAAAGAGGTAAATGATTGGTGTGCCAAAATGGGCATTAAGCTCGACTCTGCCTCAGTATGCCACCCACAGTCCAACTGTCAAGTGGAACGAGCCAATATCTTAATATTAAGTGGCATTAAGCCACCGTTGGTTCGTTCCCTAGGAAAGGCTGATTGCAAATGGGTGCAGAAGCTTGACTCTGTCCTATGGGGTTTCTGCACCACCCCCAATAGATCCAGAGGCTACACTCTGTTTCTTTTTGGTTTACTGTGCCGAGGCTATAATCCCTAGTGATCTCATTCATGATGCACCTAGGGTGAACATGTACGAAGATCGATAAGCCGAGTTAGATCGCGAGATGACCTTGATGTCCTTGAAGAGGAGCGTGACATTGCCCGAGCATGTTCCACCTATTACCAATAGCAAGCTAGGCACTACCAGAACCGGGAGGTTCGAGCAAAGACTTATAACGTTGGAATTGGGTCCTCAGAAATCACTTAGACAAGTCGGATCAACATAAACTGTCAGTCAAGTGGGATGAGCCATTTATCATCTCCAATCCCTCATCAAGTTTTGTATTAGTAAACAATGTTATAGTGGAGACTCCTATAGTTTTAATATTTTCATATTCACTATCTAGAACATGTGATTCTGTCTTAGCAGCCATTTTACTCACTAATGTTCTTTGTTTGTCGGATATCTTTCCTATCATATTTTTAGTCCGAGCAAGTTGTAGTTGAAGGTTGGCTACTTCTTGATTAATTTCATCAAATTGTTTACTAATGGCTTGCAACAAGGTAGAGTGATCTTTAACTTCTTTAGCAAATAGTTCATTTTGCTCATATTGTGGGTGCATAAAATTTTTAGTAACCTTTTCAATTTCTAACAACCTTTTACTATAACAGTTATCATGGAGTTCATTATTATTGGAGGGATTAACGATATATGATTTAGGATTGAAATACTCTCTATAAGCATTATTTTTGAAACTATTTCTTGCAAGAAAATTCACATCAACAACATCATTACTTTGCTTAATTAAACTAGATAATGGAATATCATTGGGATCAACATGAGAATTTTTACTAAAAAGCATATTCATAAGAGCGTCCATGTTTTCACTCAAAGTAGAAACTTCTTCGACAGATTTACCTTCTTATCAGTTGGGGCTCGTTCGGCGTGCCATTAAGAGTAATTTGTCATCATATTGTCGAGAAGGTACGTGGCTTTCCCTAATGCAATTCCCATAAAAGTACCACCTGAGAGTCTAAAACATTTCTCGACACAAAGTTTAGTCTCGCATAATTTTTTTGTATTATCATCCATAAATTTAATCCATATGAGTGGGACAATTTTAATCATCAATTTCATTCTCTTCCAAGATTGTGCGACATGTTCTTGTTCATGTTGTTTAAAGTTCATGATTTTATTTCTAAGAAATATTATCTTAGCAGGGGGAAAGTACTTAGCAACAAAAGCATCCTTACAATTATCCCATGAATCAATGCTATTGCGAGGAAAGGATGAAAACCAAGTTTTAGCATGATCTCCTAGTGTAAAAGGAAATAATTTCAACTTGACAATATCATTATCCACATTTTTTTCTTTTGCATATCACATAATTCAATGAAGGTATTAAGATGGGATACAACATCTTCATTAGGATTTTCAGCAAATTGTTCTTTCATGATAAAATTTAAAAATGCAGCATTAATATCATATGACTCCGCACTAGCGGTGGGAGGAGCAATTGGAGTACTAATAAAATCATTATTAGTAGTATTCAAGAAGTCATACAACTTAGTGTTTTCTTTAGACATAATGGCAATTCAAGCAAGATAGCAAACGAGATATTTTTTGTATTTTTATTTTTTGATTAGACTAATAAAAGCAAATAAAAAGTAGAACAAGTAAATGATAATGAGTGTGAAGGGGCCTTGTTTTGTTTCATGAAAACTCCCTGGCAATGGGCCTAGAAATTCTTTCTTCTACTTGTGAGTTGCATTGAGTTTTTCCCCGTAGAGGAAGGGAGAATCAATATGCGAATAGTATTTCCCTCAGTAGAGAACCAAGGTTATTGAACCAATAGGAGATTCACACAGACAAAGGTCGATAGTACCTACACATACAAACAAAATACTTGCACCTAACACGGACAAGAGGGTTGTCAATCCCCTTGTACTCGTTAATTGCAAGCATTAATTCTGATAGTGATAGATATATAAATTGCAAAAGGAAAAAAAAATAAAAAAATGCAGCGAGCTTTTTAGGGTTTTAGTAAATATGGTGAATGGGCTCGGGGCCATAATTTTCACTAGAGGCATCTCTCTCAAGAACATAGCATATGGTGGGTAAACAAATTACTGTTGGGCAATTGATGTAAAAGAGCATAGTTATGATGTTATCCATGGCATGATCAGTACATAGGCATTACGTCTGAGCATGCACACCTGTGAAAGTTGTTATATAGCTGCAGTGTTAGAGTGACTCTAGTAGAATTGTCGTATGGCCCCGATTGACATCATAATTGTCAATACGATGATTTTGAATCAAAATGACACTAATAGTCACCATATGAGTGTTGATTGGCATAATTTATGGAGCTCGCTCCATAAATGATCTCGTGCGATTCATATTCTGAGGTTGGGGAGGTCAGCATGTAGCTCGCTCCATAAATCAACCGGCAGCATGAAGAAAAAGTTTCAGCTTCTTCCTCCTTGTGACATGACTAGGTTTGCAGTGCCACATGTAATGTGTCTCCATTTATCGGTTAATCACCAATGAGTGAGGCAAGATGACCGGTAACCACCAAGCCATTAATGGCCTCCACTGCTCCCCCCGATTTCCATGGAGGCTGTTTGGATGACCACACGTCTTCATCCTCGGCTATAAAGGCCCGGCGGTGAGGAATCCACATCACCAAAGCCCTAGTCGTAGCCCCCTCACATATCCTCCTCACATCCTACTCCCCTCTTGTATCATCCTCTCTCAGCGAAATGCACTCGTGCGGTCCTATTGGTTAACTGTGGCGACGGAGCACAACGTCCCATCATCGACGCCACATGACAGTGATACGTCTTCAACGCATCTATAATTTATTAGGTATTCATGCCATGTTTACAACAGTTTTATATGGTTTTGGTATGATTTGAATGCAACTAACCTGGACTGACATTGTTTTTGGCAGAACTTCCGTGGTGTTGTTTTTGTGCAGAAATAAAAGTTCTCAGAATTGGACGAAACTTTTTGATGATTTTTTGGAAGAAAAGAGAAATAATGGAACAAAGAACCACCAGAGGGGGGCTCAATACGTCTCCAATGTATCTATAATTTTTGATTGTTCCATGCTGTTATATTATCATTCTTGCATGTTTTACAATCATTTTATAATCATTTTATATCATTTTTTGTACCAACCTATTGACATAGTGCCCAGTGCCAGTTGTTGTTTTCTGCTTGTTTTTTACATCGCAGAAAATCAATACCAAACGGAGTCCAAACGCAGCGAAACTTTTTGTGGACTTTTTCTAGACCAGAAGATGCTTGTTGGGCCAAAGAAGTACCAGAGGGGTGCTGTTGGGGAACGTTGCAGAAAATAAAATTTTTTCCTACGGTTTCACCAAGATCCATCTATGAGTTCATCTAAGCAACGAGTGAAAGGAGAGATGCATCTACATACCACTTTGTAGATCGCGAGTGGAAGCATTCAAAAGAACGAGGTTGAGGTAGTCGTTCTCGTCGTGATCCTATCACCGGAGATCCTAGCGCCGAACAGACGGCACCTCCGCGTTCAACACACGTACGGTCAGCGTGAGTCTCCTCCGTCTTGATCCAGCAAGGTGGAAGGAGAGGTTGATGAAGATCCAGCAGCATGACGGCGTGGTGGTGGATCCAGCAGGACTCCGGCAGGGCTTCGCCAAGCAATTGTGGGAGGAGGAAGAGGTGTAGCAGGGGGAGGGAGGTGCCAAGACTCAGGGTGCAGCTGCCCTCCCTCCCCCCTCCTTTATATAGGCCTCCAGGGGGGGGGGGCGCCGGCCCCTGGAGACCAGATCTCCCAGGGGGGGCGGCGGCCAGGGGGGTGGAGTGCCCTCCAAGGCAAGTGGAGAGCCCCCCACCCTAGGGTTTCCAACCCTAGGCGCAGGAGGGCCAGGGGGGGCGCACCAGCCCACTAGGGGCTGGTTCCCCTCCCACTTCAGCCCACGGGGCTCTCCGGGATAGGTGGCCCCACCCGGTGGACCCCCGGGACCCTTCCGGTGGTCCCGGTACAATACCGGGTGACCCCGAAACTTTCCCGATGGCCGAAACAACACTTCCTATATATAATTCTTTACCTCCGGACCATTCCGAAACTCCTCGTGACGTCCGGGATCTCATCCGGGACTGCAAACAACATTTGGTTTGCTGCATACTCATATTCATACAACCCTAGCATCACCGAACCTTAAGTGTGTAGACCCTACGGGTTCGGGACACATGCAGACATGACCGAGACAGCTCTCCGGTCAATAACCAACAGCGGGATCTGGATACCCATGTTGGCTCCCACATACTCCTCGATGATCTCATCGGATGAACCACGATGTCGAGGATTCAAGCAACCCCATATACTATTCCCTTTGTCAGACGGTATGTTACTTGCCCGAGACTCGATCGTCGGTATCCCAATACCTCGTTCAGTCTCGTTACCGGCAAGTCACTTTACTCGTACCGTAATGCATGATCCCATGACCAGACACTTGGTCACTTTGAGCTCATTATGATGATGCACTACCGGGTGGGCCCAGTGATACCTCTCCGTAATACGGAGTGACAAATCCCAGTCTCGATCCGGGTCAACCCAACAGACACTTTCGGAGATACCTGTAGTGCACCTTTATAGTCACCCAGTTACATTGTGACGTTTGGTACACCCAAAGCACTCCTACGGTATCCGGGAGTTACACGATCTCATGGTCTAAGGAAAAGATACTTGACATTGGAAAAGCTCTAGCAAAACGAACTACACGATCTTGTGCTATGCTTAGGATTGGGTCTTGTCCATCACATCATTCTCCTAATGATGTGATCCCGTTATCAACGACATCTAATGTCCATAGTCAGGAAACCATGACTATCTGTTGATCAACGAGCTAGTCAACTAGAGGCTTACTAGGGACATATCATGGTCTATGTATTCACATGTGTATTACGATTTCCGGATAATACAATTATAGCATGAATAAAGACAACTATCATGAACACGGAAATATAATAATAATCCTTTTATTATTGCCTCTAGGGCATATTTCCAACAGTCTCCCACTTGCACTAGAGTCAATAATCTAGTTACATTGTGATGAATCGAACACCCATAGAGTTCTGGTGTTGATCATGTTTTGCTCGCGAAAGAGGTTTAGTCAACGAATCTGCGACATTCAGATCCGTATGTACTTTGCAAATATCTATGTCTCCATCTTGAACATTTTCACGAATGGAGTTGAAACGACGCTTGATGTGCCTGGTCTTCTTGTGAAACCTGGGCTCCTTGGCAAGGGCAATAGCTCCAGTGTTGTCACAGAAGAGTTTGATCGGCCCCGACGCATTGGGTATGACTCCTAGGTCGGTGATGAACTCCTTCACCCATATTGCTTCATGCGCTGCCTCCGAGGCTGCCATGTACTCCGCTTCACATGTAGATCCTGCCACGACGCTCCGCTTGCAGTTGCACCAGCTTACTACTCCACCATTCAACATATACACGTATCTGGTTTGTGACTTAGAGTCATCCAGATCTGTGTCGAAGCTAGCGTCGACGTAACCCTTTACGACGAGCTCTTCGTCACCTCCATAAACGAGAAACATGTCCTTTGTCCTTTTCAGGTACTTCAGGATATTCTTGACCGCTGTCCAGTGTTCCTTGCCGGGATTACTTTGGTACCTTCCTACCAAACTTACGGCAAGGTTTACATCCGGTCTGGTACACAACATGGCATACACAATAGATCCTATGGCTGAAGCATAGGGGATGACACTCATCTCTTCTTTATCTTTTGCCGTGGTCGGGCATTGAGCCGAGCTCGATCTCACACCTTGCAATACAGGCAAGAACCCTTTCTTGGATTGATCCATTTTGAACTTCTTCAAAATCTTATCAAGGTATGTGCTTTGTGAAAGACCTATGAGGCGTCTCGATCTATCCCTATAGATCTTGATGCCTAATATGTAAGCAGCTTCTCCAAGGTCCTTCATTGAAAAACACTTATTCAAGTCGGCCTTAATGCTGTCCAAAAGTTCTATATCATTTCCCATCAAGAGTATGTCATCTACATATAATATGAGAAATGCTACATAGCTCCCACTCACTTTCTTGTAAACGCAGGCTTCTCCATAAGTCTGCATAAACCGAAATGCTTTGATCATCTCATCAAAGCAGATGTTCCAACTCCGAGATGCTTGCACCAGCCCATAAATGGATCGCTGGAGCTTGCATACTTTGTTAGCGTTCTTAGGATCGACAAAACCCTCCGGCTGCATCATATACAGTTCTTCCTTAAGATGTCCGTTAAGGAATGTCGTTTTGACGTCCATCTGCCATATCTCATAATCATAGTATGCGGCAATTGCTAACATGATTCGGACGGACTTCAGCTTCGCTACGGGAGAGAAAGTCTCATCGTAGTCAACCCCTTGAACTTGCCGATAACCCTTAGCGACAAGTCAAGCTTTATAGATGGTAATTTTACCATCCGCGTCCGTCTTCTTCTTAAAGATCCATTTGTTTTCTATCGCTCGCCGATCATCGGGCAAGTCTGTCAAAGTCCATACTTTGTTTTCATACATGGATTCTATCTCGGATTGCATGGCTTCAAGCCATTTGTTGGAATCTGGGCCCGCCATCGCTTCTTCATAGTTCGAAGGTTCACTGTTGTCTAACAACATGATTTCCAGGACAAGGTTGCCATACCACTCTGGTGTGGAACGTGTCCTTGTGTACCTATGAAGTTCAGTAGCAACTTGATCCAAAGTACCTTGATCATCATCATTAATTTCCTCTCTAGTTGGTGTAGGCACCACAGGAACATTTTCCTGAGCTGCACTACTTTCCGGTTCAAGAGGTAGTACTTCATCGAGTTCTACTTTCCTCCCACTTACTTCTTTCGAGAGAAACTCCTTTTCCAGAAAGGATCCGTTCTTGGCAACAAAGATCTTGCCCTTGGATCTTAAGTAGAAGGTATACCCAATGGTTTCCTTAGGGTATCCTGTGAAGACGCATTTTTCCGACTTGGGTTCGAGCTTTTCAGGTTGAAGTTTCTTGACATAAGCATCGCATCCCCAAACTTTTAGAAACGACAGCTTAGGTTTCTTCCCAAACCATAATTCATATGGTGTCGTCTCAACGGATTTAGACGGTGCCCTATTTAAAGTGAATGTAGTTGTCTCTAGAGCGTATCCCCAAAATGATAGCGGTAAATCGGTAAGAGACATCATAGATCGCACCATATCTAATAGAGTGTGATTACAACGTTCGGACACACCGTTACGCTGAGGTGTTCCAGGCGGCATGAGTGAAACGATTCCACATTTCCTTAAGTGCGTACCAAATTTGTGACTTAAATATTCTCCTCCACGATCCGATCGTAAGAATTTTATCTTTCCATCATGTTGATTCCCTACTTCATTCTGAAATTCCTTGAACTTTTCAAAGGTCTCAGACTTGTGTTTCATCAAGTAGACATACCCATATCTACTCAAGTCATCAGTGAGAGTGAGAACATAACGATATCCCCCGCGAGCCTCAACGCTCATTGGACCACACACATCAGTATGTATGATTTCCAATAAGTTGGTTGCTCGCTCCATTGTTCCGGAGAACGGAGTCTTGGTCATTTTTCCCATGAGGCATGGTTCACATGTGTCAAATGATTCATAATCGAGAGACTCTAAAAGTCCATCAGCATGGAGCTTCTTCATGCGCTTGACACCAATGTGACCAAGGCGGCAGTGCCACAAGTATGTGGGACTATCGTTATCAACTTTACATCTTTTGGTATTCACACTATGAATATGTGTAATATTACGTTCGAGATTCATTAAGAATAAACCATTGACCATCGGGGCATGACCATAAAACATATCTCTCATATAAATAGAACAACCATTATTCTCGGATTTAAATGAGTAGCCATCTCGTATGAAACGAGATCCAGATACAATGTTCATGCTCAAACTTGGCACTAAATAACAATTATTGAGGTTCATAACTAATCCCGTGGGTAAATGTAGAGGTAGCGTGCCGACGGCGATCACATCGACCTTGGAACCATTCCCGACGCGCATCGTCACCTCGTCCTTCGCCAGTCTCCGCTTATTCCGCAGCTCCTGCTGTGAGTTACAAATGTGAGCAACGACACCGGTATCAAATACCCCAGGTGTTACTACGAGTACTGGTAAGATACACATCAATTACATGTATATCACATATACCTTTAGTGTTGCCGGCCTTCTTGTCCGCGAAGTATTTGGGGCAGTTCCGCTTCCAGTGACCCTTCCCTTTGCAATAAAAGCACTCAGTCTCAGGCTTGGGTCCATTCTTTGAATTCTTCCCGGCAATTGGCTTACCGGGCGCAGCAACATCTTTTCCGTCCTTCTTGAAGTTCTTCTTACCCTTGCCCTTCTTGAACTTAGTGGTCTTATTGACCATCAACACTTGATGTTCTTTCTTGATTTCAACCTCTGCTGACTTCAGCATTGAAAATACTTCAGGAATGGTCTTCACCATCCCCTGCATATTGTAGTTCATCACAAAGCTCTTGTAGCTCGGTGGGAGCGACTGAAGGATTCTGTCAATGACCGCCTCGTCTGGGAGGTTGATCTCCAACTGGGACAGGTGGTTGTGCAACCCAGACATTTTGAGTATGTGCTCACTGACAGAACTATTTTCCTCCATCTTACAACTATAGAACTTGTGGGAGACTTCATATCTCTCGACCCGGGCATGAGCTTTAAAAACCATTTTCAGGTCCTCGAACATCTCATATGCTCTGTGTTGCTCAAAACGCTTTTGGAGCCCCGGTTCTAAGCTGTAAAGCATGCTGCACTAAACGAGGGAGTAATCATCAGCACGTGACTGCCAAGCATTCATAATGTCTTGGTTCTCTGGGATGGGTGCTTCACCTAGCGGTCCTTCTAAGACATATGCTTTCTTGGCTGCTATGAGGATGATCCTTAGGTTCCGGACCCAGTCCGAATAGTTGCTGCCATCATCTTTCAGCTTGGTTTTCTCTAGGAACGCGTTGAAGTTCATGTTGACATGAGCGTTGGGCATTTGATCTACAAGACATTTTGCAAAAGTTTTAGACTAAGTTCATGATAATTAAGTTCATCTAATCAAATTATTTAATGAAATCCCACTCAGATTGACATCCCTCTAGTCATCTAAGTGTTTACACGATCCGAGTCGACTAGGCCGTGTCCGATCATCACGTGAGACGGACTAGTCATCATCGGTGAACATCTCCATGTTGATCGTATCTTCCACACGACTCATGTTCGACCTTTTGGTCTCTTGTGTTTCGAGGCCATGTCTGTACATGCTAGGCTCGTCAAGTTAACCCTAAGTGTTTTGCATGTGTAAAACTGTCTTACACCCGTTGTATGTGAACGTAAGGATCTATCACACCCGATCATCACGTGGTGCTTCGAAACGATGAACTTTAGCAACGGTGCAAGTTAGGGGGAACACTTTCTTGAAATTATTATAAGGGATCATCTTATTTACTACTGCCGTTCTAAGTAAACAAGATGCATAAAACATAATAAACATCACACGCAATTATATAAAGTAGTGACATGATATGGCCAATATCATATAGCTCCTTCGATCTCCATCTTCGGGGCTCCATGATCATCTTCGTCAGCGGCATGACACCATGATCTCCATCATCATGATCTCCATCATTGTGTCTTCATGAAGTTGTCACGCCAACGACTACTCCTACTTCTATGGCTAACGCGTTTAGCAATAAAGTAAAGTAATTTACATGGCATTCTTCAATGACACACAGGTCATACAAAAAATAAAGACAACTCCTATGGCTCCTGCCGGTTGTCATACTCATCGACATGCAAGTCGTGATTCCTATTACAAGAACATGATCTCATACATCACAATATATCATTCATTATTCATCACAACTTCTGGCCATATCACATCACAAGACAATTGCTGCAAAAACAAGTTAGACGTCCTCTAATTGTTGTTGCATCTTTTACGTGGCTGCAATTGGGTTCTAGCAAGAACGTTTTCTTACCGACGAATAACCACAACGTGATTTTGTCAACTTCTATTTACCCTTCATAAGGACCCTTTTCATCGAATCCGCTCCAACTAAAGTAGGAGAGACAGACACCCGCTAGCCACCTTATGCAACTAGTGCATGTCAGTCGGTGGAACCTGTCTCACGTAAGCATACGTGTAAGGTCGGTCCGGGCCGCTTCATCCCACAATACCGCTGAAGCAAGAAAAGACTAGTAGCAGCAAGCAAGTTGACAAGATCTACGCCCACAACAAGTTTGTGTTCTACTCGTGCAATAGAGAACTACACATAGACCTAGCTCATGATGCCACTGTTGGGGAACATTGCAGAAAATAAAAAAATTTCCTACGGTTTCACCAAGATCCATCTATGAGTTCATCTAAGCAACGAGTGAAAGGAGAGATGCATCTACATACCACTTTGTAGATCGCGAGCGGAAGCGTTCAAAAGAACGGGGTTGAGGTAGTCGTTCTTGTCATGATCCTATCACTGGATATCCTAGCGCAGTACGGTCAGCACACGTACGGTCAGCGTGACGTCTCCTCCGTCTTGATCCAGCAAGGGGGAAGGAGAGGTTGATGAAGATCCAGCAGCACAACGGCGTGGTGGTGGATGCAGCAGGACTCCGGCAGGGCTTCGCCAAGCAACTGTGGGAGGAGGAAGAGGTGTAGCAAGGGGAGGGAGGTGCCAAGACTCAGGGTGCGGCTGCCCTCCCTCCCCCCTCCTTTATATAGGCCCCCAGGGGGGGCGCTGGCCCCTGGAGATCAGATCTCCCAGGGGGGCAGCGGCCAGGGGGGTGGAGTGCCCCCCAAGGCAAGTGGAGAGCCCCCCACCCTAGGGTTTCCAACCCTAGGCGTAGGGGGGGGCACACCAACCCACTAGGGGCTGGTTCCCCTCCCACTTCAGCCCATGGGGCCCTCCGGGATAGGTGGCCCCACCCGATGGACCCCCGGGACCCTTCCGGTGGTCCCGGTACAATACCGGGTGACACCGAAACTTTCCCGATGGCCGAAACAGCACTTCCTATATATAATTCTTTACCTCCGGACCATTCCGAAACTCCTCGTGACGTCCGGGATCTCATTCGGGACTCCAAACAACATTCGGTTTGCTGCATACTCATATTCATACAACCCTAGCGTCACCGAACCTTAAGTGTGTAGACCCTATGGGTTCGGGAGACATGCAGACATGACCGAGACGGCTCTCCAGTCAATAACCAACAGCAGGATCTGGATACCCATGTTGGCTCCCACATACTCCTCGATGATCTCATCGGATGAACCACGATGTCGAGGATTCAAGCAACCCCATATACTATTCCCTTTGTCAGACGGTATGTTACTTGCCCGAGACTCGATCATCGGTATCCCAATACCTCGTTCAGTCTCGTTACCGGCAAGTCACTTTACTCGTACCGTAATGCATGATCCCATGACCAGACACTTGGTCACTTTGAGCTCATTATGATGATGCACTACCGGGTGGGCCCAGTGATACCTCTCAGTAATACGGAGTGACAAATCCCAGTCTCGATCCAGGTTAACCCAACAGACACTTTTGGAGATACCTGTAGTGCACCTTTATAGTCACCCAGTTACGTTGTGACGTTTGGTACACCCAAAGCACTCCTACGGTATCCGGGAGTTACACGATCTCATGGTCTAAGGAAAAGATACTTGACATTGGAAAAGCTCTAGCAAAACGAACTACACGATCTTGTGCTATGCTTAGGATTGGGTCTTGTCCATCACATCATTCTCCTAATGATGTGATCCTGTTATCAACGACATCTAATGTCCATAGTCAGGAAACCATGACTATCTGTTGATCAACGAGCTAGTCAACTAGAGGCTTACTAGGGACATATCATGGTCTATGTATTCACATGTGTATTACGATTTCCGGATAATACAATTATAGCATGAATAAAGATAACTATCATGATCAAGAAAATATAATAATAATCCTTTTATTATTGCCTCTAGGGCATATTTCCAACAGGTGCTCCAAGGGGAGCACAACCCACCAGGGTGCGCCTGGGAGCCCAGGCGCGCCCAGGTGGGTTGTGCCCACCTCGGTGGCCTCCCGCACCGCCTCTTTGCTCTATAAATACCCCAATATTCTAGAAACCCTAGTAGAGTCGACAAAAATCAATTCCAGCTGCCGCAAGTTCCAGAACCACCAGATCCAATCTAAGCACCATCACGGAGGGGTTCATCATCCTCATTGGTGCCTCTCCGATGATGCGTGGGTAGTTCATTGTAGACCTACGGGTCCATAGTTAGTAGTTAGATGGCTTCCTCTCTCTCTCTCTCTCTCTCTCTCTCTCTCTCTCTCTCTCTCTTTTGATTCTCAATACAATGGTCTCTTGGAGATCTATATGGTGTAACTCTTTTTGCGGTGTGTTTGTTGGGATCCGATGAACTTTGAGTTTATGACCAGATCTACGTTTTTGTCCATGAAAGTAATTTGAGTCTTCTTTGATCTCTTATATGCATGATTGCTTATAGCCTCCTATTTCTTCTCCGATATTTCGGTTTTGTTTGGCCAACTTGATCTATTTATCTTGCAATGGGAAGAGGTGCTCTGTAATGGGTTCGATCTTACGGTGCTTTATCCCAGTGACAGAAGGGGAACCGACACATATGTATCGTTGCTATTAAGGATAACAAGATGGGGTCTATTTCTACATAAATAGATCTTGTCTACATCATGTCATCATTCGTATTGCATTACTCCGTTTTCCCATGAACTTAATACACTAGATGCATCCTGGATAGCGGTCGATGTGTGGAGTAATAGTAGTAGATGCAGGCAGGAGTCGGTCTACTAATCTTTGACGTGATGCCTATATAATGATCATTGCCCGGATATCGTCATGAGTATTTGAAGTTCTATCAATTGCCCAACGGTAATTTGTTTATCCATAGTTTGCTATTTTTCTCGAGAGAAGCCACTAGTGAAACCTACGACCCCCGGGTCTCTTCTTTAATATATTTGCCATCGCGGTCTATTTTCATTTGCTTTTATTTTCAGATCTATTAATCCAAAAATATAAAAATACCTTGCTGCAATTTTTAGTACTGTATTTTATCTCGTGCTCCCGCGAGATCTATTTAGCCAATCTACTACAATTTTACCTGTCTTTTTTCCCGTGAGGGATTGATAACCCCTCTCTTATGTCGGGTTGCAACTTTTTGTTCTTTATGTGCAGGAGCTGTTTACGTGGTGTTGCGTGGTTCTCCTACTGGTTCGATAACCTTGGTGTCATCACTGAGTGAAATACCTACCATTTTTGCGCTGCATCATCCCTTCCTCTTGGGGAAATACCGACGTAGTTCAAGCAAAAATCAAAAGGAATTTCTGGCGCCGTTGCCGGGGAGACATCATCAACATCTACTAGGTTCCTAATCACAAATATCATCTCCTTGCAATTTACATTATTTGACTCTCATTTTCCTCTCCCACACTTCACAAAATTTGTCGTTTTATTTGCTTTGCTTTTTTGTTCGCCGTTTTCTTGTCAGATCTATTCGCGTTCTTGCTTTCTAGTCACAATGGCTGGTTCAACCACTCCTCCTTTGTTACCAGATTTTGAAGTTTTATACTTCAAACAAAGACAAGGAGAAAATTTGAAAGATTCTTGGTATAGGCTAATGAATCCTATCGTGTTTGCAATTCTAAGGGAGACGCAAAAAATTTCCTTCGAAATTTTTATACAGGATTGGCTTTGCATCATAGACAACTTTTAGATTTTGCCACAAAAAGGAATTTTATTGAGCTTGATGTCAATAATGCCTATGAAATCTTAGAAGGAATTTTGGGGGTTCCACCACAAAAGAAAGGGTTTTCTTTCACCCCAGAGGGAGTTCAAATTTTGGACAAACTTGGTGATTTGCATAAGCATATGGTTGAATTGCAAAAAATATAGTGAACCTCTCAAACATTTCAATGGTAGTATCAATCGTTTGAACACTTTGATTACCCTTTGCAATAAATGGTTGGATATTTTAGATCTCAAGATGGTTTATTTCCCAGAAAATTTAGGGAAGAGCAAAGAGCCTCCCAGATTTGAAAAGACCCTTACTAAAGTGGCAAAGACTACATATGACAACATTTAGATCCTTCACATTATGCCTAGCTAGGGGCGGAAAACGATAGCGCTTGTTCGGAGGCAACCCAACTTATATCTTTTTTCCTTTTGGTTTTCTTGATGTTTTCAATAAAATATGCAATTAGGCCTCTGATTAGATGTGTTTTCGTGGTTTAAATTAGTGTTTGTGCCAAGCAAAGCTTTTGGGATGATTTGGGTGAGAGTTGATTTGATCTTGCTGAAAAGCAGAAACTTTTGTGCTCATGAAAATAATTCCCGTTTTTAAGAGAAGAGATATTTTGAGTTGATTCTTTTTGAAGAAGATTAATATACAAATTTCCCACGATGTCCTATTTTTTCAGAATTTTTGGAGTTACAGAAGTATTCGAAATATCCAGATTGGTACAGACTGTTCTGTTTTTGACAGATTCTGTTTTCTTTGCGTTGTGTGCTTGTTTTGATGATTCTATGGTTTTCTTTGAAGAGTTTTTGACATAGAAAATTTGGAATACAGTATATATAATGCAAAAATAAAATATGAATGGGTTTGCAACAGTACTTATAGTAGTGGTTTGCTTTCTTATACTAACGGATCTCACGAAGGTTTTGTTGAGTTTTGTATGATTGAAGTTTTCAAGTTTTGGGTGATATTGCGATGGATGAAGGAATAAGGATAGAAAAAGGCTAAGCTTGGGGATGCCCGAGGTGCCCCAAGATAATATTCAAGAAGTATCAAGCAACTAAGCTTGGGGATGCCCCCGAGTGGCATCCCCTCTTTCTTCTAACGACCATTGGTATTTTACTTGGAGCTGTATTTTTATTCGTCACATATTATGAGTTTAGCTTGGACCGTCTTGTATGGTTTTGCTTTTTTTATTTTAAGCATTGAATCCTTGCTGGACACACCTTTTTGAGAGAGCCAAACATTATGCTATGCTTGCTCCTATGCTTCACTTAAATTTTTAGAGCCATGGAATTGCTCGAGTGCTTCACTTATATCTTTTTTAGCACGGTATGCTTAGCTATTTTTTGAAGAAATGTTGTCATGCTTCACTTAGATTTATTTGGGAGTTAGTAATTTTTTTAAGAAATTCTCTCTTGCTTCACTTATATTATTTTGAGAGAAAGAAATACTATGCTCATGTTCTTCACTTATATTTGTTTGAGCTTATTAAAAGCAACCTAGGAAACTAGTCCCAAAGTGATGGATATCCAAGGAGGATATAATAAAAACTTTCATGAAGATCATCAAAATAAACTTGGTTCTTTGTAATGGTTTTGAGATATGACGATATGATATGTGAGTCATGTTGATGAGTAATTATGCTTTAGTAAGAATATTGGTGTTAAGGTTTGTGATTCCCTATGCAAGCACAAAAGTTAATAGTTATGCAATGAAAATTACAGCCTACTTGTGGTGCATTATTCGGTGTTAGTTATGCTTAATGCTCGCTTATGAGATTTTTTGTTTCTTTGTTGGACGCTTCTCAATCTTTTTGCTAGATTTCATTTGCACTAAGTATGATCACTACTTGTGCATCCAAAACCCTTTAAACCAGTTTTGCCATATGATTCCACTATACCTATCTATTTGCGGTATTTCTGTGCCGTTCTAAGAAAATTTGTATGTGCCATCTCTAATTTTCAAAATAAATTTCTCTTTTGTGTGCTCGTACCTCTCGCGAGGCGGTGAGGGGTGGCTGATATTTTCCATGCTAGATGTGTTATTCTCACGATGAGTGTTTATTCACTTGTCATTGCACGAGAGTACTTTATGTTGTCAAATAATAAATTCATTGGAAAGTGTTGGTATGGAGGGCACCCGTGGATATAGTTAGCCATGGAAAGTGAAAGTATGGTGGAAAAAGGAATAAACTCTATTTTCTGTTTGGGAACCACCTATGATATATCTAGCATGGAAAGTGTTGGGAACTCTAAGTCGTTTTCGTTGGTGGAAAAGTATGCATCACAAAATGTTTTTATCTCTCAATTTTCACTTTGAGCTCTGGCACCTCCAAAAGTCCCTACTTCCCTCCGCGGAGGACCTTTCTTTTACTTTATGTATTTTTTATTTTTTATTTACTTGAGTCTCCATCTTCTCTTATAAAGTACCAACTAAGGGGCACTATGATCATACTTGAGCATTGGGTATAGCTAGTATCCGAGTGTGTTTCATGAATGGATCAATGATTGAGCATAATGGGCTAGGGATAACTTGCTTTAGTGTTGATATTTTCAAAGACATGGTTGCTTGTTGATATGCTTGAGTATTAAAGTCTTCATGCCAAAACTAGATTATTGCTTTGAACCATATAAAATTCCAAATGTCCATGATACAAATAAAAGAATATGTGATGAACATGTTAGGCAGCATTCCACATCAACAATTCTGTTTTTATCATTTACCTACTCGAGGACGAGCAGAAATTAAGCTTGGGGATGCTGATACGTCTCCAACGTATCTATAGTTTTTGGTTGTTCCATGTTGTTATATTATCATTCTTGGATGTTTTACAATCATTTTATATCATTTTTTGGTACTAACCTATTGACATAGTGCCTAGTGCCAGTTGTTGTTTTCTACTTGTTTCATACATCGCAGGAAATCAATATCAAACGGAGTCCAAACGCAGCGGAACTTTTTGTGGATTTTTTCTGGACCAGAAGACACCTGTTTGTCCAAAGAAGTACCAGAGGGGTGCTCCGAGGCGAGCATAACCCACCAGGGCGCGCCTGATGGCCCAGGCGCGCCCAGGTGGGTTGTGCCCACCTCAGTAGCCTCCTGCACCGCCTCTTTGCTCTATAAATACCCCAATATTTCAAAAACCCTAGGAGAGTCAACTAAAATCAATTGGAGCCGCCGCAAGTTCCAGAACCATCAGATCCAATCTAAACACCATCACGGAGGGGTCCATCATCCTCATTGGTGCCTCTGTGATGATGCGTGAGTAGTTCATTGTAGACCTATGGTTTTTGCCCCCGGGTCTCTTCTTTAATATATTTGCCTTCACGATCTACTTTCATTTGCTTTTATTTTCAGATCTATTAATCCAAAAATCCAAAAATACCTTGCTACAATTTTTAGTAATTTATTTTATCTCGCATTCCCGCGAGATCTATTTATCCAATCTACTACAATTTTACCTATCTTTTTACCCGTGAGGGATTGACAACCCCTCTCTTATGTTGGTTGCAAGTATTTGTTCTTTGTGTGCAGGAGATGTTTACGTGGTGTTGCCTGGTTCTCCTACTGGTTTGATAACCTTGGTCTCATCACTGAGGGAAATACCTACCGTTGATGTGCTGCATCATCCCTTCCTCTTTGGGGAAATACCGCCGTAGTTCAAGCAAACATCAGGCCCCCTGCTGCCCACAAGACACCAGGGCACACCAGCCCTCCCTGGCGCGCCCTGGTGGTGGTAGGCCCCCTGAAGCCATCTTTGCGTGAAACCGACGGCAAAAAATCCTATAGATACAGAAACCCCCAGAAATAACCCTAGATCGGAAGTTCCGCCGCCGTAAGCCTCTATAGCCATGAAAACCAATCTGGACCCTGTTCCGGCACCCTGCCGGAGGGGGAAATCATCACCGGAGGCCATCTTCATCATCCCGGCGGCCACCATGATGAGGAGGGAGTAGTCCACCCTCGGGGCTGAGGGTTTGTATCAGTAACTGTGTGTTTAAACTCTCTCTCTCTCTCTCTCTCTCTCTCATCTTCTTCATTTGGTATGATCTTGATGTATCGCGAGCTTTGTTAATATAGTGGATAATATGGTTTTATAATAAAATTCATGAACAAAAGCAACACTGGTAATGGTTGAAGCAAACACTAGTAGTGGTTGAAGCATACATTAGTATCGGATAATGGTTGAAGCATTATGTTTCTACAATAAAGTAGCACATACCTGCAATGGTGGAAGCAAAAAGTCATCACCATAGAATCATATGCAAGAAACTAGATGAAGCATGGTTGATAGGAAGCAATATCTTCATTTTCTCAGAACATATATAAAAGACACTAGAGGCATAAAAACTTATTCGCATCATGTTCAGATGCATGAAATTGTGTTTCGTGAATAAACTATAATGGCAATCGAATGGAAGCAAAGTCATCGAAAGTAAGAAACTTGTTTGTTAAACAAAGTATGGCAATTTGTAAGAAGCATGAAAATATGGCAGCTCAAGATTACTATTCTTGGTTGGAAGACAAAACATTTATAATGGAAAACATACTAATGTTGTGGCCAACAAAAGTATGCATGTTTTGTGTCCCATACATACAACTTTAACTGATTTTCGGTTCCCAATGGAAGCAATTTTCTAGCTGAAAAGAATCAAAAAGATTGAAATGAAGATGTATCATGGTAAGTAGCACAAATAAGTGCAATGGAATCATAAGTATGTTACTTGGAACCTTGAAAATTTGAAATTGGAACAAAATGTAAAATTGTTGCCATCAACGAGACATATTTGACTGACGTACATACCAATTTGACAGAGATTCTATTACTGATTTAGTGATCCAATAGAGAATGTATGGCACAAATTAACAACAACCAAACAGAAAATAAACCAAAACATTATATAGAGGAGATATAAAAGAAATCTCAGAACAAAATTATGCTAGGAATCAACTAGCAGTGCAGGAAATAAATGCATCAAAATGAGATGATCCAAAGCCTAGATCAAATGATGACGGGATGGTGAATCCTGGTGCATCTCCTCATGCTAGCCTAGTTCCTGAACCGAGACAGTGCTCTGACGAGGTGGATTAGAGTCCAGACTGCAGGTGAAGCAGAGCCGATCCGGATGATGTTATGCACAACGGCGAGGAAGGTCACGGGCTCTCTGATGAAAAGGCGGTGGGCTAGCCCTGCATCCCTCGCACAACCACCAAGCAAGATGGTGCAACTGAGAGGTGGAGCGGAGGTCGCTAGGGGGGAGAGGCATGCCGAGCTCGGCGCATACCACAGACGGGCAGGAGAGATGATATGGAGAGTTAGTTTGGTGCGATTAATCAGGGAGATATTAATTAGGGAGACAATTATGGGACGTGGGGTAGAAAAATCTGGTGGTCTGTTCTGGCGCATGATTTCAGAGCATCTGGCAGTCGTGAGATCAAAAACCAATTGACGGCTTATGATTGGTCTGGTGAATGCTTCGCATTGGACTTCTATAAGGAAGTGTTTCCCTAGTACTATTTACATTGGGGTGTCAAAATCGTAGCTCCTTTTTCCATTCACCCCTACCTGTTTGGTGTAATCTTTCCAAACCCCTGCCCAGCAAAGAAAATGAATAAATGAGTTATTAATTACTTGATATCAGGAAATGAACAAAAGTTGCTGATATAGTGCGATAATGATTGAACTTACTTCTGGAGCATTTCACTCATGTCCGCACACTCCTTAGGATCTTTATGTCTCGAGTCCATGGCAATTACTACTCCTGTGTCAAGCTAAATGACTAGCAGAATAAAGTGGAATCTGCGCACGCATAACTCATCAATTAGACATAACCTCGAGTAAGCGAAACAAAATATGTAGAAGACAGTAACACTCACTTGAAGTTGTAAGGAAAATAGTATTTCCCTTCTGGTTTGTTGTCCAATTAACGCCTTTAGCAAGTTTTTCTTTGTATCCTAGGTGTTGTGTGCTATCGTATATTCATTTATGGTATTTGGGTTAATGAACCTAATGTCATAGATTTGTCCCCTTCTGCTTTCGAGAATCTTCAATTTGCATAATATAGTGAGGATAATAATACATGCAATGAACGACCTAAGCTAGAGACTTAATTACAGAAATAATACTTACAGACAATAGCAACTGACAATAGTTTTGTCGAGGGCGTCTTGATTGTATAACTAAAATAATTCCTCAAATTCAACGTAGATCGCCTCGACTCCATTGAAGTAATACTCATATATAATTCCCATGTAGATCATGTTGCTCCCTTCCTTTGAGGCTTCCATGTACCACTAATGCAATCTTCGCATTTGTGTTGGTAGATGTGGGAGCTGCTCAGGTCCGACGGGAGGCTTCCCATGCTCATATCGAAAGGCTAACTCAGCCATGGGGAACTATACCTCCTCGCCTAAGTAATCACCAAGAGTGAAACCAAGATCATCGGCTGGTATCTTCAAATCATTAGCGATATCGGTAAACACCTTGAACAGGGGGCATGATTGTTTTTTCTGTTCGCCAAGCTGGGGAATTATTGCCCCCTTAAACTACTGCTACTTCCGACTGCACATGTTCTCTATATGACTTTACAATAGAGCGGTCATAGTTTGATAGCAGCGGAGGTGGTGGTGGTCGCTTAAGGTTTTCCAGACAGCGCTTCGCTCTATCAGATCTATTTTCTCCTTTTGCTCGGGCCGTTTCGGTGCAAGCTAGTGTTTCACATCGTCATCGACGACCTTCTTGAGTTCCTCATTAGTCAGTTCGTATGATAACTTGGCAGGAGCCTCCTTGACACTTATTGTACCAGCTCTGGATTTCTTCGTAGTTGTACTACTAGCCGCCGGAGCGGCGGTTCTCTTCCGCCAGGGCTAAGGTAGCAGAGGAGGCGAAGACGGCTGAGGCAACAGAGTCTGCTGACATGGCAGAGACGGCTGAGGCAGCGGAGTCTGCTGATGCGGCAGAGATGGCTGAGGTGGAGTCTGCTCACGTGGCGTCCAATGTGGCAGGATGATGTGTTCCTTTCTCCATAAATGGTAGTCCTTCTGGCATCTCCTAGATGAGTTTCTCCTTCACTTGTAGGGCACTCAAGCTCCATCTGCTCAAATCTGTTGACAACTTCATCCACCCTGACATAGCCATCTGGAATCGGAGAGCAATGGTAAGTTCCATCAGGTACATGAGGTAAGGCATAGCCGACTACCACCTTCACGGATATGTTCATGCATTTCACATGTAGATCACAATGTTCCCTCTGCGTGATATCATCCACGGGGTAGCAAGGAGCTGTGATATCATCTATGGGCTGAATGAGCTCCATGGAAGCCACGCTACTTTTCTGCTGAGATGGTGGGGTAGCTCCGTGGGCAGTATAGAATGTAGGATCTTCTTGCTGCTGAGATGGACCGGTAGCTCGCTGACTGGTAAGTGCGTCTATTTGCTTCTGCTGCAATGCTACTATTTCTTCTACCTTCTCCAGTCGGTTTGCATCCTGTTTCTTATTTCTCCCTCGGCTTCTATAAGTGGCACTTCTATCGGGATATCCAACCTTCCATGGAACGGAGCCTGATGTGCCTCGTGTTCGTCCAGGGTGTTCAGGATTCACGAGGGCGCATGTCAGCTCATCCTTCTCTCTGTCGGGGTGGAACTTCCCTTCCTGCACGACCTTCGTTGCATCTTGAATGGCTTTGACGGGTGTTTCAAGTTGACCTTCTGTATAAACACACTTCCCTGTTTCTGGGTTCAACGTTCCCCCATGCCCGTAGAACCAAGCCTTTGCCCGTTCCTTCCACTCCAATGGCTCTAGATGGATCCCTTTATCAAGCAGGCCGTTCTCACCTTTCTCCCACTTAGGCCTGGCAAACTTGTAGCCACATGACCCCATAACATGGTGATATTCCTTCTTTGCAGCATTTTGCTTATTTATTTTTGACCTTTTCTTACCTACCTCCGATGTCTTGTACTCCACAAATGCGGGCCAATGATCTTTTAACTTCTCAGTTGCTTCGATGAATGTTGGAGTCTTCTCTTTCAGGACATACTTTTCGTGCAATCTTTTCTTCCAGTTGTTGAATTGTTGGGCAATCTTCTTAAGAGCCCACGCCTTGACTTTTCGCTCTATAACATTGTTATTTGGATCCACCTCTGGCGGCAGGGTGAAATTTGTCATGAGCGTATTCCGAAGCTCATCTTTGGATCTATCATCGACATAAGAAACTCCATCGTCCGCCTTTGGCTTATTCCATTCTTGAATGCTGATCGGGATGTTGTCCCTAACAACAACTCCGCACTGACTTATAAAATCTTTAGTCCCGGTTGGAGCCACCAACTAGGACTAAAGCTCATTTTTGGCAGCCAAAAGGCCGCAAATGGTTGGGCCTTTAGTCCCGGTTGGTGGTTCCAACCGGAATTAAAGGCCTACCTTTAGTCCCGATTGGAGCCACCAACCGGGAATAAAGATATTTTTCCTATTTTTGGTTTTAGACCTTTTTAGGATATTTTGGTTTTAGTTTTATTTTAAATAGATTCAAAAACAGTAGCATACATGCCTAGTTTCCATTTAATTCCTTTTGCTATTAAAGTTTTTAAGAAAAAAATACTTTATGAAAATTTTAGTTGGATAAATTTTATATAATTTTAAGTTAACATTATTTTGATCATAACTAGAGTTTTATAAAAGCTTTTTAGTTGTTTATTTTTTCTATTAAATAATATTATAAAATACTTTTTGTTAACCTAATAATATTATATTTATTTTCCATTAAGTTGTTAGTTTAGTATTTTTCTTTGCTGCTAAGTTTTATTTAGGACAAAAACTATTTTTTGTTATTTGTAGTTAAGTCCTACAGTTCCGTCCCTTATGAGTTTCTATTTGGATTTCCTTGAAGTTTTGTTTTGATTTCTATTTGCTTTTTCTTATTGTTTTCTTTATTGCTTTATTCATTAATTGTACTTTGATTGCTAGAGTGAATGCTTATATGAATGCAATGTTTGATTATATAGATTTTCATCGGAGAGTGACACAAAGTTATATCAAGTTACTTTTCATAGGTACTATTGCCACAACATTTTGCATTGAAGGGCCAGCATCAGGTGGTGATTTGTCAGTATGTTTTCGAAAATATGGTACAAGGTGATCAATGATGTCAAAATATTTATTCTGGAATCTAAAGCCCTTTGGGTATGACCCAATATACTCATGATGTGGGTTTGAACTCCTGATGTAAGATAATATAAAGGTGCCTGGATGTTCATGAGATATTCCAAAACAATATACTATTCTCATAGGATACTCCTGATGTAAGATGTTTATTGGTTTATTCATTGATTCATATTTTGTTTGGACATAATTGCATTGATTAAATCCTCTGTATAATTAAAATACTCAAAGGATAGGAATAATTAAAATTTCATAACTTAATAAATAATTATTCTAAAATCATGTTTCAAATGCCAAAATACAGTAGCTTTCTCTTACAAAGATTCCCTCTGGTTTGTCCGAAGTAGCACTTTCCAGCTAAAAGTCCGGAAACTCACACTAGAGAGAAAGTTATGACGGTGAAGCCGGTCACATCCCAGAGTGGGATCTTGAGGTGTAAAACTATTTCTTCGTGTGTGTCCCTTGCTTATTGCGCTGTAACCATGGATAATCTTCATCATTTAACATGATGCTTGGGTCCGTCTTCACTGTGAAGGGAGGAATTTCATGAAACTTTTCATAATCTCCTGACATGTCTGTCTTTTCGTCCACTCCCACGATGTTTCTTTTCCCTGAAAGAACTATGTGGCGCTTTGGCTCATCGTGTGATGTATTCGCTTCCTTATCTTTTCTATTTCTCGGTTTGGTAGACATGTCCTTCACATAGAAAACCTGCGCCACATCATTGGCTAGGATGAATGGTTCGTCTGTGTACCCAAGATTGTTGAAATCCATTGTTGTCATTCCGTACTGCGGGTCTATGTTTACCCCGCCTCCTGACAGATCGACCCATTTGCACCGAAACAAAGGGGCCCTAAAATCACATCCATAGTCAAGTTCCCATGGCTCCTCTATGTAACCATAATATGTCTCCTTTGCCCCCTTGGTGTTTGGTGCATCAAAGCGGACACCACTATTTGGTTGGTGCTCTTTTTATCTTGGGTGATCGTGTAAAATATATTCCCATTTATCTCGTACCCTTGGAAGTCAATAAAGTCGAAGATGGTGTCCTGGCCAACAAGTACATCTCATCGCCAATAGTGTTGTTACTCATGATATGTGTTTGCAACCAATGTGACGCCCCAAGACCGACGCTCCAGATGCCGCCCAGTTATTTTGTTATCGCCGTGTGTTTCTTTTGTGCTTGCTCTTTTATTTTTGCATTGCATCATGTCATCAAGCCAGCATGTCATTTAATTTTTAAACTCATCTAAATAAATTGCATGGATCTTCGATCCATTTAAATCGAGGGAATCCACAGGGTGACTTCTCTTTATAACATATCCTCCCAATATTAGGGAGCTATATTAAATATTTCTTTAACTTGGAAATCACCATAACACACTTGCAAAATATCCCAATGCCTTTGTTATCTTAATTCTTGGTCTCCAACCTTGCCATATATTCTTCCATCATATTTTGGAGCTCCACCAAAAATCTGACATTTTTGGACCTTCCTTTTACCAAGTCCTAGTTCAAACCCATTTGAATTAAATTCAAATGAGTTTGAATTTACATCTTCCAATCATGGTTTTTTCTATTTTCTCGAAACAAGCATATTTTTGTGAGTCCGGGAAAATAATCCCCATGCCCAAACTCTCCTCCTAGCATTTCTTTTCTTCTCCTTTCTATTTTCTGCTAAGAGATTAGCCAGAGAGAGGGATGCAGCTAGCCCACCAGTCGGCCCAAGCCGGCCAGCCTATCAGCCCAGCAGGCCCACGTAAACCCTTCCTAACCCTAGCCCGATGCCCTCACCCAATCTCCTCCTGTCCCTCTCGTCCTCCCACACCGCCGCCACTCACACATGCAGCCCGAACCCGTCGCTCGCTAGCCCTCTCCCTCCTCTCGATCTCTCCCTCTCGCTTCCCCGCAGCGCCGCCATCTCTCTCGGACCCCTCGCTCTCACCCTCTCATGCCCTGCTACCGCTGCTCTTCCCGCGCCTGTTCCCCATCATCTCCAGCGCGCCCCATCGCCGGGTCGTCGTCCCTGTCACCTCGCCAAGTCGCCATGGCCGGTCGGACCCGACCACCCCGTTGCCGGCCTGCTACCTCTCCTCATCGCCTTGAAGCCTCGCGCCCGGTCCCGTCCATCCCGGCCCTACCTCCATCTCGAGCGCCCTAGGGTCACGGCCTCGCTCCTCCTCGACGACGTCCTCGCCTCCAAGCTCCTCCGTCCTCCGTCCCCTGCGACCTCGCGTCGTCCCGCTGCCCGAGCCGTCCTCTCGGGCAACCTCCAGCGGCCCCGACGCCCGCGCCAAGCTGTCGTTAGGTCCCGCGTCACCATCCAAGACCCCTACGCTCTCCTCGGCCTCCCGCAGTGGCCTGTTTCCGGCCATCCCCATGGCTCGAGGAGCCTGAGCCTCAATCTACTCCTCTCGCCCTGAGCCCCCTGCATCCGCCATCTCCAGTCGCTCCCGCCTGCAACTCCTTCTGCACGCCCCGGTCACGAACCTCCAAGACCACCACTGCAACTGTGCATCGCGAGGTTGCTGCACTGTATTCCAAGTACCACGACCATCGCATTCCGTTTCTTCACTCTCAAGGCCGAGAGGACGCCAAGTACCATGACGACGAGGACCGCCAAGTTCGTCTACCGGCGTCAAGTGAACGACTACCATCACTCCAAGACCCAAATGACTATGGAGACATCAGATGCGTCAAGTCCCTCTTCGAGACGTGTTCCACTACTTCCACTACCGTCTCCCCGAAGATGTTGGATTCGTCAAGTTCCTCGTCGTGACCCCGAACAACTCCGAAACGTGTACGAGTACTTCCCCTACGACCCGTGAACGACTACTTCCCTCGACGATTTTGAACCGCCTCGAAATGCACGCTTCGAAGGTATAACCGTTGAGACGACCTTGTGAGAACGAATGCATGTTGTATGAATGGTCATGTTCAAACCGTGTCCAAGTTGATCCTTGCACGTTCCTCCTCGTTTGCCATGCCGTCGACCCGTGGGAACCCGGTATCCGGGATCACCCCACCTTCTTTTGCATGTTCCGTACGTCCACACTTTCGTTCGCACCGACATCTTGATGAGTTGACGGATCATCGGAATGTTGCCGTGGCACCATTTTCGTTTGCCGCCGTGGCACCCTTTTTGTCCCGCCATGGTGACAAATGCTTCATAACATGCTCATGTCAACGATTTCATAAAATTGCATAAGATTTGCATATGTCATCCGCATCATGATAACAACATTTAAAATGTTTAAAATTGTTGTTGCATTATATTTATAAATAACATATGGGGATTTCCGGAATTGTTGTTTGTTGTTTCCGGCCTCATTTAAACTTGCCTAAATAGTTAGTTTAATTATGCTTCACCTCTTGCCATGTTTATAACAACATGTAATATTGTTGTGTTCCTAAACGAGAGAGAACTAAATAATTGATGTGGTGTTTCGTCAATGTGCAACTCGTTGCATATTGAGCTCCACTTAACTTGTAGTGTTGTTTGTGCATATTGCCATGCCATGCCTCATTAAACCGGACATGCATCATACTTGTTTGTGCATCATGACATGTTTATGCTTGTGTGTTTACCATGTTGTTTGCTTCT
Source organism: Triticum dicoccoides (assembly GCF_002162155.2). Taxonomy (NCBI): domain Eukaryota; kingdom Viridiplantae; phylum Streptophyta; class Magnoliopsida; order Poales; family Poaceae; genus Triticum; species Triticum dicoccoides. Next base: position 509,317,325 of record NC_041389.1, read on the forward strand.
TTCCGGTTTGCTTCTCTCGTTAGCTTTGGTTTCGTTCCGGAGTTGTGAGGATTCGTTCGACTACGTCCATTTGTCTACTTCATGGACTCGTTCTTCTTCCTATCGGGATCTCAGGCAAGATGACCATTACCCTCGATATCACTTCTATCTTTGCTTGCTAGTTGCTTCGTTCTATCGCTATGCTGCGCTACCCATCACTTGTTTATCATGCCTCCCAAATTGCCATGTCAGCCTCTAACCTTTTTCACCCTCCCTAGCAAACCGTTGTTTGGCTATGTTACCGCTTTGCTCAGCCCCTCTTATAGCATTGTTAGTTGCAGGAGAAGTTGAAGATTGCTCCATGGTTGACAGGATTATGTTGGGATATCACAATATCTCTTATTTAAATTAATGCATCTATATACTTGGTAAAGGGTGGAAGGCTCGGCCTTATGCCTGGTGTTTTGTTCCACTCTTGCCACCCTAGTTTCCATCATACCAGTGTTATGTTCCTTGATTTTGCGTTCCTTACACGGTTGGGTGATTTATGGGACCCCCTTGACAGTTTACTTTGAATAAAACTCCTCCAGCAAGGCCCAACATTGGTTTTAACATTTGCCACCTAAGCCTTTTTCCCTTGGGTTCTGCAGACTCAAGGGTCATCTTTATTTTACCCCCCCCCCCCCGGGCCAGTGCTCCTCCGAGTGTTGGTCCAAACTAGAGCACCGTGCGGGACCATTCCTTGGCAACTTGGATTACGTCGGTACCTGTACGCTTTGCTTATACGGTGTGCCCTGAGAACGAGATATGTGCAGCTCCTATCGGGATTTATCAGCACAGTCGGGTGGTCTTGCTGGTCTTGTTTTACCATTGTCGAAATGTCTTGTAAACCGGGATTCCGAGACTGATCGGGTCTTCCTGGGAGAAGGAATATCCTTCGTTGGCCGTGAGAGCTTGTGATGGGCTAAGTTGGGACACCCCTGTAGGGTATAAACTTTCGAGAGCCGTGCCCGCGGTGATGTGGCAGATGGGAATTTGTTAATATCCGGTTGTAGAGAACTTGACACTTGACTTACTTAAAACGCATCAACCGCGTGTGTAGCCGTGATGGTCTCTTTTCGGTGGAGTCCGGGAAGTGAACATGGTCTTTGTGTTATGATTGTGCGTAAGTAGTTTCAGGATCACTTCTTGATCACTTCTAGCTTTTCGACCGTTCCGTTGCTTCTCTTCTCGCTCTTATTTGCGTATGTTAGCCACCATATTTGCTTAGTGCTTGCTGCAACTCCACCTCATTACCCTTCCTACCCATAAGCTTAAATAGTCTTGATCTCGTGGGTTTTGAGATTGCTGAGTCCTCGTGACTCACCAGGTACTATCACAACAGTTGCAGGTGCTGATGATACCAGTGCAGATGATGCAACCGAGCTCAGATGGGAGCTCAACGAAGATCTTAGTTGTTGCTATGTTTTGTTTCTTGATGATCAGTAGTGGAGCCCAGTTGGGACAATCGGGGATCTAGCAGTTGGGTTATCTTCTTTTCTTTTGGCTTCATCCGTAGTCGGACTATGCGTGTACTCTGAATGATGTATCATTTATATGTTCATTGTGTGAAGTGGCGATTGTAAGCCAACTCTTTATCCCATTCTTATTCATTACATGGGATTGTGTGAAGATGACCCTTCTTGCGACAAAACCACCATGTGGTTATGGCTCTAAGTCGTGCTTCGACACGTGGGAGATATAGCCGCATCGTGGGTGTTACAAGTTGGTAATCAGAGCCATCCCCGACTTAGGAGGCCCCTGCTTGATCGAATCGCTGGCGTTTTTGAGTCTAGAACAAAAAATATTTTGAGTCTTAGGATTATATATATTGGAGAGTAGGATTCTTTTTACTTCTCAGTCCCTTCGTCGCTCTGGTGAGGCCTCCTGACATAGATGTTTTGTCTTTCCTCGCCTCAAATTTCACTAAAAAAACTTTTAGGATCACGCGGGTATCTTGGGATCGTTCCGATATTCTTATGACGAGAACATTGTTCTTGGTGCCTCCTGACATTTAGGGGTTGTGGCAGTGTCCCAAGGAGTTGAGCTCCGAGGTGTTGTCGTCATAATTTTATCGTTGCAGTTCTGCAATACCTGAGTTTTGCCGACATCGAAAATCTCTTTTATGCAGTTGTTGGTGAGATAACCTCGACGCCACCCAGTACTGGGGAGTTTGGGAGTATTGCCATAGCTCGTATAACGGATGCTTTTCGAAGGTTGAGGTACACGATTTCCGAAGGTTTCTTGGTTATGTGTTGACGGATGGATACAGCTGGATGGAGGGATTGTTAGTTTTGGGTGAGATATATTGCTTCCCCTGTATCCCCAACACCAGATTGCACAACCAGAAAGTTTCGGGAGTTTTATAGGTGGGAATTCAAGTAGCTCTAGTTTTTTTCTTTCCGACAGATGCATGATATGAGATTGGGGTTCGACGTCTAGTGGTCCGCCTATCCACGGTCGTTTTTACAGTGGTCTCGTTGTGTCTTAAAGAGCCCTTGGCTATGCTGGTTCGGGGACACTTCGTATGTCATGTGCACTGCCTTGTACATGATGGTGTTGTACGATCGAGCACGTGTGGGCCCCACCATGAAAACTTCAGACAAAATCTCTATCATATGTTTGTTTCCGGCTTATTCTGGAATCCAAATCCTTTGTTTTGTTTTATTTGTGGTATTCGAGTTGCTTCGAAGTCAAATCTTGAATCCATACCTTTCATAAAGGGTGTTCTCACATTGCTATATGAATACTTATCCTTCTTGATCATCGAGGTTGTCATGTTAATTCTTTTCCTACCGGCGTGCTTCTCTTCAAGTGCATCCGATCATTTCAACATTTGCGAGATCAATTCTAAGTTTTCTCAACAGTGTTTGTTTCATCCGTCCCAAGTTGCCTTTATTTCCCCGCCCTCCCACCCTTTTTCTTCAAGGACTCAGATTTCTTAATCATGTATCCCTTTTATTTGTGAGAAGTCTCTTCATTCGTTTCTTTCAATGTTCTTATCCAGTGATTCTCAACAAGATACTAACGAAGCTACAAGTTTATTATTCTTTGTTCTCTTTTCTTCTCCGGTGGTTTAATTCAAGCTTTTGGTGTTGATCATATCCCTTTCCTCATTTCAAATGTTTTCCCATGCCGGTGCACCTCTTAATCTTTCACTTCTTGCTATTCATTTGTTCTGGAGTGCTGAAGATATCTCACAAGACTTGTGTTTCCATTCTCAATCTATTCAAATTACTTCGAGGTTCTTATCTCATTCAGGCCATTTAATTCAACCGGTGTAATCCCCCTTTTTCAATCAATCGTTCAACGGTGTTTCCTTTTGAGTGGGCCCTAACCCACATGTCTTTTCCCAGGATCTTACCTGACTCTTCTAATTTTCCCGGAGCTATCCCAAATTCATATCCAAGTTTGACGTAAGAATGAATTTTTATCAGTCACATGCCTTCTCCAAGGTCGCTTTCAAATTTTTTTCATCTTTGGCTCAACCTTTTTCTTTTAATCCTTCCGGAGTGTCTCAACAATTCATGGTGGTGTTTCTCATCGTCATTCTCGATTTTTGAAGACCGAAGAAGAGTTCCTCTTAAATCCTTACCCGTTCTTCCAGAGATTCATGGTTCTAGCTTGATGTCATCCTCTCATAATTGTTTTCGATTGTGACAATTCTTTTCTTACCATCCGGAGCATTTTATGAGTTGTTTCCATTTCTCTCCTCCGAAGGCCATCATGTCATAATTCTTCATTCTCAGCATGTAGCTACCGTTCTCCAAATCTTATCGGTGCATCGTTCATTACCCTCTAATCAGTTCATGATCTCTTCGTTCTCATGTACCTAAATACCCTCAAGTATCTTCATTCGTTTTCCAATTCTTCCCGGTGAATTGCGCCTTTGCTACCTTCATTTTCAATTTTTACGGTGGTTCATTCAACATTCTCTTCCTTCGTTATCATATGAATTTATTCATTGTTTCCAAATCTCACCGGTGGTTCCATTAATATCTTCTCAAGTTTTGCGCTATATCTCTCTTAATCCTTTCTACGAGAATAGGTAGTATGCCAAATCCGTTGCTTGTCATCAATTTAATTGGTGAAGGATACGCATAACGTAATTCTTATTATTTTTTCATCCAAGTGATCTAGTTTCTTCTTTCCAGAGTTGTTCATCATGTCATTTTTCTCAGTTCGAGATGCTTCATCTTTTCTTTTCTGGAGTTCCAAATTTTCCGCTTTATCTCGTTGCGAAGCTCCATCTAAATCATCGCAAGGCTTCACCCTGTGTTTTCAACTTCTCTTTCTTTTTATCATCCTTTTATTACCGGAGTTCTTCATGGAAGCTCTACATGGTGGTTCATCAAGGATTCTTTTCATTCTTCAATTGTTCTTCAAGATTTCTCTCGAAGCTAAGATCCGCCAAGCTATACTCTAAAATAAACATGGTGCCCAACACATGTTTCCTTTTGAGGAGTTCAAGCATTCTTCATCTTCCATCCGAAGTGCAATTCTTTCTAGCTTATTTTTTGAGGTGGTGTTATATCATTTTGACAATTTCCATTCATGTTTCGCGATTCACATGTTGTCAAGAATGAGGTATTTTAAATCCATTAATCTCTTCGTTGGAGTTATCTCGTGTCATATTTCACATAAAGCCTTCCCTAAGGAATGTTGCTATTGTGGTGCTTATCAATGATCCAAGTTTTCATCTCTTCATTGATCTCAAGCAAGCAATTGTTTCCGTTAGTGGCCGGTTGTCACCTCATAATTTTGAGATGTTTTCCATAAGCCCACAACAACCTTATCCTTTCGTTGTTGATAATCTAACAACTCCGTTCTAGCATATCCTGTAAGCGTGCTCTTTCAATATCAAGTTTTCCTCCGTTCATTCCATTCCATTTTTTCATTTCTTCCGGAGGCTTTGTGATGTTGCCCTCTTCATTAATCATCTTGTTTTGTCAAGATCATGTTCTTTTCCTTGCTTATCCATTTAACCGAAGTGTTGTGTTCTCATTCAAGTTCTTTCATCTTATCAAGTTTTGCCACTCTTTTCAACCGGACTGTTGGCTGAAATCCTTCTTACCCCTTGTGCCATTCTTTCAATAGTTCCGGAGGCAGTGTGTCGTTGATTTCATCAAGTATCATCCCATCTTCTCAAGTTCATGTTCAATTCCTTCCATTTACAGTCGGAGTGCTGCCAAAATTATATCATTCTTATTCATTCTTATCTCGTTTCAACCAGAGTGGTTTCAATTCCTTCTTGTTCATTGCGCTCGTCATTCATAGCTTTGTTCACATGGTGTTCCTTGTTTATATTTTCTACCGCAGTGCTCTCAATTGTGTTAACTCCGTTGTGTTCTTTCTTTCAACTTTTCAACCTCTCGAGGTTCTTTGGTTTCACTCATTGGTCGAAGAAGCAACTTAGTTTTACCTCTTCTCTTCCTCTTCCATTTCTCTCCGGTGCCATCCTAGATCTCGGGATGAGATCCTCTTGTAGTGGTGGAGTGTTCTGACGCCCCAAGACCGACGCTCCAGATGCCGCCCAGTTATTTTGTTATCGTCGTGTGTTTCTTTTGTGCTTGCTCTTTTATTTTTGCATTGCATCTTGTCATCATGCCAGCATGTCATTTAATTTTTAAACTCATCTAAATAAATTGTATGGATCTTCGATCCATTTAAATCGAGGGAATCCACAGGGTGACTTCTCTTTATAATATATCCTCCCAATATTAGGGAGGTATATTAAATATTTCTTTAATTTGGAAATCACCATAACACACTTGCAAAATATCCCAATGCATTTATTATCTTAATTCTTGGTCTCCGACCTTGCCATATATTCATTCATCATATTCCGGAGCTCCACCAAAAATCTGACATTTTTGGACCTTCCTTTTACCAAGTCCTAGTTCAAACCCATTTGAATTAAATTCAAATGAGTTTGAATTTACATCTTCCAATCATGGTTTTTTCTATTTTCTCGGAGTAAGCATATTTTTGTGAGTCCGGGAAAATAATCCCCATACCCAAACTCTCCTCCTAGCATTTCTTTTCTTCTCCTTTCTATTTTCTGCTAAGAGATTAGCCAGAGAGAGGGATGCAGCCAGCCCACCAGTCGGCCCAAGCCGGCCAGCCTATCAGCCCAGCAGGCCCACCTAAACCCTTCCTAACCCTAGCCCGATGCCCTCACCCGATCTCCTCCTCTCCCTCTCGTCCTCCCACACCGCCGCCACTCACACATGCAGCCCGAACCCGTCGCTCGCTAGCCCTCTCCATCCTCTCGATCTCTCCCTCTCGCTTCCCCGTAGCGCCGCCATCTCTCTCTGACCCCTCGCTCTCACCCTCTCATGCCCTACTGCCGCTGCTCTTCCCGTGCCTGTTCCCCATCATCTCCAGCGCGCCCCATCGCCGGGTCGTCGTCCCTGCCGCCTTGCCAAGTCGCCATGGCCGGTCGGACCCGACCACCCCGTTGCCGGCCTACTACCTCTCCTCCTCGCCTTGAAGCCTCGCGCCCGGTCCCATCCATCCTGGCCCTGCCTCCATCTCGAGCGCCCTAGGGTCACGGCCTCGCTCCTCCTCGACGACGTCCTCACCGCCAAGCTCCTTCGTCCTCCGTCCCCTGCGACCTCGCGTCGTCCTGCTGCCCGAGCCGTCCTCTCCGGCCAACTCCGGCGGCCCCGACGCCCGTGCCAAGCTACCGTTAGGTCCCGCGTCGCCATCCAAGACCCCGCCGCTCTCCTCGGCCTCCTGCAGCGGCCTGTTTCCGGCCATCCCCATGGCTCGAGGAGCCTGACCCTCTATCTACTCCTCTCGCCCTGAGCCCCCTGCATCCGCCATCTCCAGTCGCTCCCGCCCGCAACTCCTTCTCCACGCCCCGGTCACGAACCTCCAAGACCACCACTGCAACTGTGCATCGCAAGGTTGCTGCACTGGATGCCAAGTACCACGACCATCGCGTTCTGTTTCTTCACTCTCAAGGCCGAGAGGATGCCAAGTACCATCACGACGAGGACCGCCAAGTTCGTCTACCGCCGTCAAGTGAACGACTACCATCACTCCAAGACCGAAACGACTACGGAGACATCAGATGCGTCAAGTCCCTCTTCGAGACGTGTTCCACTACTTCCACTATCGTCGCCCCGAAGATGTTGGATTCGTCAAGTTCCTCGTCGTGACCCCGAACAACTACGAAACGTGTACGACTACTTCCCCTACGACCCGTGAACGACTACTTCCCATGACGATTTTGAACCGCCCCGAAATGCATGCTTCGAAGGTATAACCGCCGAGACGACCTTGTGAGAACGAATGCATGTTGTATGAGATGGTCATGTTCAAACCGTGTCCAAGTTGATCCTTGCACGTTCTTCTCGTTTGCCATGCCGTCGACCCGTGGGAACCCGGTATCCAGGATCACCCCACCTTCTTTTGCATGTTCCGTACGTCCACACTTTCGTTCGCACCGACATCTTGATGAGTTGACGGATCATCGGAATGTTGTCGTGGCACCATTTTCGTTTCTCCGTCGTGGCACCCTTTTTGTTCCGCCATGGTGACAAATGCTTCATAACATGCTCATGTCAACGATTTCATAAAATTGCATAAGATTTGCTTATGTCATCCGCATCATGATAACAACATTTAAAATGTTTAAAATTGTTGTTGCATTATATTGCTAAATAACATATGGGGATTTCCGGAATTGTTGTTTGTTGTTTCCGGCCTCAATTAAACTTGCCTAAATAGTTAGTTTAATTATGCTTCACCTCTTGCCATGTTTATAACAACATGTAATATTGTTGTGTTCCTAAACGAGAGAGAACTAAATAATTGATGTGGTGTTTCGTCAATGTGCAACTCGTTGCATATTGAGCTCCACTTAACTTGTAGTGTTGTTTGTGCATATTGCCATGCCATGCCTCATTAAATCGGACATGCATCATACTTGTTTGTGCATCATGACATGTTTATGCTTGTGTGTTCACCATGTTGTTTGCATCTTTCCGGGTTGCTTCTCTCGTTAGCTTCGGTTTCGTTCCGGAGTTGTGAGGATTCGTTCGACTACGTCTGTTTGTCTACTTCATGGACTCGTTCTTCTTCCTATCGGGATCTCAGGCAAGATGACTATTACCCTCGATATCACTTCTATCTTTGCTTGCTAGTTGCTTCGTTCTATCGCTATGCTGCGCTACCCATCACTTGTTTATCATGCCTCCCAAATTGCCATGTCAGCCTCTAACCTTTTTCACCCTTCCTAGCAAACTGTTGCTTGGCTATGTTACCGCTTTGCTCAGCCCCTCTTATAGCATTATTAGTTGCAGGTGAAGTTGAAGATTGCTCCATGTTGGACAGGATTATGTTGGGATATCACAATATCTCTTATTTAAATTAATGCATCTATATACTTGGTAAAGGGTGGAAGGCTCGGCCTTATGCCTGGTGTTTTGTTCCACTCTTGCCGCCCTAGTTTCCATCATACCGGTGTTATGTTCCTTGATTTTGCGTTCCTTACACGGTTGGGTGATTTATGGGACCCCCATGACAGTTTGCTTTGAATAAAACTCCTCCAGCAAGGCCCAACATTGGTTTTAACATTTGCCACCTAAGCCTTTTTCTCTTGGGTTCTGCAGACTCAAGGGTCATCTTTATTTTACCCCCCCCCCCCGGGCCAGTGCTCCTCCTACTGTTGGTCCAAACTAGAGTACCATGCGGGACCATTCCTTGGCAACTTGGATTACGTCGGTACATGTACGCTTTGCTTATTCAGTGTGCCCTGAGAACAAGATATGTGCAGCTCCTATCGAGATTTGTCGGCACAGTCGGGTGGTCTTGCTGGTCTTGTTTTACCATTGTCGAAATGTCTTGTAAACCGGGATTCCGAGACTGATCAGGTCTTTCTGGGAGAAGGAATATCCTTCGTTGGCCGTGAGAGCTTGTGATGGGCTAAGTTGGGACACCCCTGCAGGGAATAAACTTTCGAGAGTTGTGCCCGTGGTTATGTGGCAGATGGGAATTTGTTAATATCCGATTGGAGAGAACTTGACACTTGACTTACTTAAAACACATCAACCGCATGTGTAGCCGTGATGGTCTCTTTTCGGCGGAGTCTGGGAAGTGAACATGGTCTTTGTGTTATGATTGTGCGTAAGTAGTTTCAGGATCACTTCTTGATCACTTCTAGCTTCTCGACCGTTCCGTTGCTTCTCTTCTCGCTCTTATTTGCGTATGTTAGCCACCATATTTGCTTAGTGCTTGCTGCAACTCCACCTCATTACCCTTCCTACCCATAAGCTTAAATAGTCTTGATCTCGTGGGTTTTGAGATTGCTGAGTCCTTGTAACTCACCAGGTACTATCACAACAGTTGCAGGTGCTGATGATACCAGTGCAGATGATGCAACCGAGCTCAGATGGGAGCTCAACGAAGATCTTAGTTGTTGCTATTTTTGTTTCTTGATGATCAGTAGTGGAGCCCAGTTGGGACAATCGGGGATCTAGCAGTTGGGTTATCTTCTTTTCTTTTGGCTTCGTCCGTAGTCGGACTATGCGTGTACTCTGAATGATGTATCAATTATATGTTCATTGTGTGAAGTGGCGATTGTAAGCCAACTCTTTATCCCATTCTTATTCATTACATGGGATTGTGTGAAGATGACCCTTCTTGCGACAAAACCACCATGCGGTTATGCCTCTAAGTCGTGCTTCGACACGTGGGAGATATAGCCGTATCGTGGGTGTTACAAGTTGGTAATCAGAGCCATCCCCGACTTAGGAGGCCCCTGCTTGAACGAATCGCTGGCGTTTTTGAGTCTAGAACAAAAAATGTTTTGAGTCTTAGGATTATATATATCGGAGAGTAGGATTCGTTTTACTCCGCAGTCCCTTTGTCGCTCTAGTGAGGCCTCCTGACATAGATGTTTTGTCTTTCCTCGCCTCAAATTTCACTAAATTTTTTTTAGGATCACGCGGGTATCTTGGGATCGTTCCGATATTCTTATAAAGGGAATATAGTTCTTGGTGCCTCCTGACATTTAGGGGTTGTGGCAGTGTCCCGAGGAGTTGAGCTCTGAGGTGTTGTCGTCATAATTTTATCGTTGCAGTTCTGCAATACCTGAGTTTTGCCGACATCGAAAATCTCTTTTATGCAGTTGTTGGTGAGATAACCTCGACGCCACCCAGTACTGGGGAGTTCGGGAGTATTGCCATAGCTCGTATAACGGATGCTTTTCGAAGGTTGAGGTACACGATTTCCGAAGGTTTCTTGGTTATGTGTTGACGGATGGATACAGCTGGATGGAGGGATTGTTAGTTTTGGGTGAGATATATTGCTTCCCCTGTATCCCCAACACCAGATTGCACAACCAGAAAGTTTCGGGAGTTTTATAGGTGGGAATTCAAGTAGCTCTAGTTTTTTTCTTTCCGACAGATGCATGATATGAGATTGGGGTTCGACGTCTAGTGGTCCGCCTATCCATGGTCATTTTTACAGTGGTCTCGTTGTGTCTTAAAGAGCCCTTGGCTATGCTGGTTCGGGGACACTTCGTATGTCATGTGCACTGCCTTGTACATGATGGTGTTGTACGATCGAGCCCATGTGGGCCCCACCATGAAAACTTTGGACAAAATCTCTATCATATGTTTGTTTTCGGCTTATTCTGCAAGCCAAATCCTTTGTTTTGTTTTATTTGTGGTATTCGAGTTGCTTCGAAGTCAAATGTTGAATCCATACCTTTCATAAAGGGTGTTCTCACATTGCTATATGAATACTTATCCTTCTTGATCATCGAGGTTGTCATGTTAATTCTTTTCCTACCGGCGTGCTTCTCTTCAAGTGCATCCGATCATTTCAACATTTGCGAGATCAATTCTAAGTTTTCTCAACGGTGTTTGTTTCATCCGTCCCAAGTTGCCTTTATTTTCCCGCCCTCCCACCCTTTTTCTTCAAGGACTCAGATTTCTTAATCATGTATCCCTTTTTTTGTGAGAAGTCTCTTCATTCGTTTCTTTCAATGTTCTTATCCGGTGATTCTCAAGAAGATACTAACGGAGCTACAAGTTTATTATTCTTTGTTCTCTTTTCTTCTCCTGTGGTTTAATTCAAGCTTTCGGTGTTGATCATATCCCTTTCCTCGTTTCAAATGTTTTCCCATGCCGGTGCACCTCTTAATCTTTCACTTCTCGCTATTCATTTGTTCTGGAGTGCTGAAGATATCTCACAAGACTTGTGTTTCCATTCTCAATCTGTTCAAATTACTTCGAGGTCCTTATCTCATTCAGGCCATTTAATTCAACCGGTGTAATCCCCCCTTTTTCAATCAATCATTCAATGGTGTTTCCTTTTGAGTGGGCCCTAACCCACAGGTCTTTTCCCAGGATCTTACCGGACTCTTCTAATTTTCCCGGAGCTATCCCAAATTCATATCCAAGTTTGATGTAAGAATGAATTTTCATCAGTCACATGCCTTCTCCAAGGTCTCTTTCAAATTCTTTTCATCTTTGGCTCAACCTTTTCCTTTTAATCCTTCTGGAGTGTCTCAACAATTCATGGTGGTGTTTCTCATTGTCATTCTTGAATTTTGAAGACCGAAGAAGAGTTCCTCTTAAATCCTTACCCGTTCTTCCAGAGATTCATGGTTCTAGCTTGATGTCATCCTCTCATAATTGTGACAATTCTTTTCTTACCATCCGGAGCATTTTATGAGTTGTTTCCATTTCTCTCCTCCGAAGGCCATCATGTCATAATTCTTCATTCTCAGCATGTAGCTATCGTTCTCCAAATCTTACCGGTGCATCATTCATTACCCTCTAATCAGTTCATGATCTCTTCGTTCTCATGTATCTAAATACCCTCAAGTATCTTCATTCGTTTTCCAGTTCTTCCCAGTGAATTGTGCCTTTGCTACCTTCATTTTCAATTTTTACGATGGTTCGTTCAACATTCTCTTCCTTCGTTATCATATCAATTTATTCGTTGTTTCCAAATCTCACCGGTGGTTCCATTAATATCTTCTCAAGTTTTGCGCTATATCTCTCTTAATCCTTTCTACGAGAATAGGTAGTATGCCAAATCCGTTGCTTGTCATCAATTTAATTGGTGAAGGATACGCATAACGTAATTCTTATTATTGTTTCATCCAAGTGATCTAGTTTCTTCTTTCCAGAGTTGTTCATCATGTCATTTTTCTCGGTTCGAGATGCTTCATCTTTTCTTTTCTGGAGTTCCAAATTTTCCACTTTATCTCGTTGTGAAGCTCCATCTAAATCATCGCAAGGCTTCACCCTGTGTTTTCAACTTCTCTTTCTTTTTATCACCCTTTTATTACCGGAGTTCTTCATGGAAGCTCTACATGGTGGTTCATCAAGGATTCTTTTCATTCTTCAATTGTTCTTCAAGATTTCTCTCGAAGCTAAGATCCGCCAAGCTATACTCTAAAATAAACATGGTGCCCAACACATGTTTTTTTTGAGGAGTTCAAGCATTCTTCATCTTCCATCCGAAGTGCAATTCTTTCTACCTTAGTTTTTGAGGTGGTGTTATATCATTCTTGACAATTTCCATTCATGTTTCGCGATTCACATGTTGTCAAGAATGAGGTATTTTAAATCCATTAATCTCTTCGTTGGAGTTATCTTGTGTCATATTTCACATAAAGCCTTCCCTAAGGAATGTTGCTATTGTGGTGCTTATCAATGATGCAAGTTTTCTCCTATCCTCTCGGCGAAAGCAGTTTTCACCTCTTCATTGATCTCAAGCGAGCAATTGTTTCCGTTAGTGGCCGGTTGTCACCTCATAATTTTGAGATGTTTTCCATAAGCCCACAACAAGCTTATCCTTTCGTTGTTGATAATCCAACAACTCCGTTCCAGCATATCCTGTAAGCGTGCTCTTTCAATATCAAGTTTTCCTTTGTTCATTCCATTCCATTTTTTCATTTCTTCCGGAGGCTTTGTGATGTTGCTCTCTTCATTAATCATCTTGTTTTGTCAAGATCATGTTCTTTTCCTTGCTTATCCATTTAACTGAAGTGTTGTGTTCTCATTCAAGTTCTTTCATCTTATCAAGTTTTGCCTCTCTTTTCAACCGGACTGTTGGCTGAAATCCTTCTTACCCCTTGTGCCATTCTTTCAATAGTTCCGGAGGCAGTGTGTTGTTGATTTCATCAAGTATCATCCCATCTTCTCAAGTTCATGTTCAATTCCTTCCATTTACAGTCGGAGTGCTGCCAAAATTATATCATTCTTATTCATTCTTATCTCGTTTCAACCAGAGTGGTTTCAATTCCTTCTTGTTCATTGCGCTCGTCATTCATAGCTTTGTTCACATGGTGTTCCTTGTTTCTATTTTCTACCGCAGTGCTCTCAAATGTGTTAACTCCGTTGGGTTCTTTCTTTCAACTTTTCAACCTCTCGAGGTTCTTTGGTTTCACTCATTGGTCGAAGAAGCAACTTAGTTTTACCTCTTCTCTTCCTCTTCCATTTCTCTCCGGTGCCATCCTAGATCTCGGGACGAGATCCTCTTGTAGTGGTGGAGTGTTGTGACGCCCCAAGATCGACACTCCAGATGCCGCCCAGTTATTTTGTTATCGCCGTGTGTTTCTTTTGTGCTTGCTCTTTTTTTTGCATTGCATCTTGTCATCATGCCAGCATGTTATTTAATTTTTAAACTCATCTAAATAAATTGTATGGATCTTCAATCCATTTAAATCGAGGGAATCCACAGGGTGACTTCTCTTTATAACATATCCTCCCAATATTAGGGAGCTATATTAAATATTTCTTTAATTTGGAAATCACCATAACACACTTGTAAAATATCCCAATGCCTTTGTTATCTTAATTCTTGGTCTCCAACCTTGCCATATATTCTTTCATCATATTCTGGAGCTCCACCAAAAATCTGACATTTTTGGACCTTCCTTTTACCAAGTCCTAGTTCAAACCCATTTGAATTAAATTCAAATGAGTTTGAATTTACATCTTCCAATCATTGTTTTTTCTATTTTCTCGGAACAAGCATATTTTTGTGAGTCCGGGAAAATAATCCCCATGCCCAAACTCTCCTCCTAGCATTTCTTTTCTTCTCCTTTCTATTTTCTGCTAAGAGATTAGCCAGAGAGAGGGATGCAGCCAGCCCACCAGTCGGCCCAAGCCGGCCAGCCTATCAGCCCAGCAGGCCCACCTAAACCCTTCCTAACACTAGCCCGATGCCCTCACCCGATCTCCTCCTCTCCCTCTCGTCCTCCCACACCGCCGTCACTCACGCATGCAGCCCGAACCCGTTGCTCGCTAGCCCTCTCCCTCCTCTCGATCTCTCCCTCTCGCTTCCCCGCAGCGCCGCCATCTCTCTCTGACCCCTCGCTCTCACCCTCTCATGCCCTGCTGCCGCTGCTCTTCCCGCGCCTGTTCCCCATCATCTCCAGTGCGCCCCATCGCCGGGTCGTCATCCCTGCCGGCTCGCCAAGTCGCCTTGGCCGGTCGAACCCGACCACCCCGTTGCTGGCCTGCTACCTCTCCTCCTCGCCTTGAAGCCTTGCACCCGGTCCCGTCCATCCTGGCCCTGCCTCCATCTCGAGCGCCCTAGGGTCACGGCCTCGCTCCTCCTCGACGACGTCCTTGCCGCCAAGCTCCTCCGTCGTCCGTCCCCTGTGACCTCGCGTCATCCCGCTGCTCGAGCCGTCCTCTCCAGCCAACTCCGGCGGCCCCGACGCCCGCGCCAAGCTACCGTTAGGTCCCGCGTCGCCATCCAAGACCCCGCCGCTCTCCTCGGCCTCCTGCAGCGGCCTGTTTCCGGCCATCCCCATGGCTCGAGGAGCCTGAGCCCCCTGCATCCGCCATCTCCAGTCGCTCCCGCCTGCAACTCCTTCTCCATGCCCCGGTCACGAACCTCCAAGACCACCACTACAACTCTGCGTCGCGAGGATGCTGCACTAGACACCAAGTACCATGACCATTGTGTTCCGTTTCTTCACTCTCAAGGCCGAGAGGATGCCAAGTACTATGACGACGAGGACCGCCAAGTTCGTCTGCCGCCGTCAAGTGAACGACTACCATCACTCCAAGACCCAAACGACTACGAAGACATCAGATGCGTCAAGTCCCTCTTCGAGACGTGTTCCACTACTTCCACTACCGTCGCCCGAAAGATGTTGGATTCGTCAAGTTCCTCGTCGTGACCCCGAACAACTACGAAATGTGTATGACTACTTCCCCTACGACCCGTGAACGACTACTTCCCTCGACGATTTTGAACCGCCCCGAAATGCATGCTTCGAAGGTATAACCGCCGAGACGACCTTGTGAGAATGAATGCATGTTGTATGAGATGGTCATGTTCAAACCGTGTCCAAGTTGATCCTTACACGTTCCTCCTCGTTTGCCATGCCGTCGACCCGTGGGAACCCGGTATCCGGGATCACCCCACCTTCTTTTGCATATTCCGTACGTCCACACTTTCGTTCGCACCGACATCTTGATGAGTTGACGGATCATCGGAATCTTGCCGTGGCACCATTTTCGTTTTGCCGTCGTGGCACCCTTTTTGTTCCGCCATGGTGACAAATGCTTCATAACATGCTCATGTCAACGATTTCATAAAATTGCATAAGATTTGCATATGTCATCCGCATCATGATAACAACATTTAAAATGTTTAAAATTCTTGTTGCATTATATTGCTAAATAACATATGGGGATTTCCGGAATTGTTGTTTGTTGTTTCCGGCCTCATTTAAACTTGCCTAAATAGTTAGTTTAATTATGCTTCACCTCTTGCCATGTTTATAACAACATGTAATATTGTTGTGTTCCTAAACGAGAGAGAACTAAATAATTGATGTGGTGTTTCGTCAATGTGCAACTCGTTGCATATTGAGCTCCACTTAACTTGTAGTGTTGTTTGTGCATATTGCCATGCCATGCCTCATTAAACTGGACATGCATCATACTTGTTTGTGCATCATGACATGTTTATGCTTGTGTGTTTACCATGTTGTTTGCTTCTTTCCGGTTTGCTTCTCTCGTTAGCTTTGGTTTCATTCCGGAGTTGTGAGGATTCGTTCGACTACGTCCATTTGTCTACTTCATGGACTCGTTCTTCTTCCTATCGGGATCTCAGGCAAGATGACCATTACCCTCGATATCACTTCTATCTTTGCTTGCTAGTTGCTTCGTTCTATCGCTATGCTGCGCTACCCATCACTTGTTTATCATGCCTCCCAAATTGCCATGTCAGCCTCTAACCTTTTTCACCCTCCCTAGCAAACCGTTGTTTGGCTATGTTACCGCTTTGCTCAGCCCCTCTTATAGCATTGTTAGTTGCAGGAGAAGTTGAAGATTGCTCCATGGTTGACAGGATTATGTTGGGATATCACAATATCTCTTATTTAAATTAATGCATCTATATACTTGGTAAAGGGTGGAAGGCTCGGCCTTATGCCTAGTGTTTTGTTCCACTCTTGCCGCCCTAGTTTCCATCATACCAGTGTTATGTTCCTTGATTTTGCGTTCCTTACACGGTTGGGTGATTTATGGGACCCCCTTGACAGTTTACTTTGAATAAAACTCCTCCAGCAAGGCCCAACATTGGTTTTAACATTTGCCACCTAAGCCTTTTTCCCTTGGGTTCTGCAGACTCAAGGGTCATCTTTATTTT